>NW_020885036.1:128948-149555 GCF_003945725.1 Corapipo altera
CAATATCCCATCTAGCCCTGCCCTCTGGCACTGGGAAGCCATTCCCTCTTGTCCTGTCCCTCCATTCCTTGTCCATAGCCCCTCTCCAGCTCTCCTGGAGCCCCTTTAGGTCCTGAAAGGGGCTCTCAGCTCTCCCTGGATCCTTCTCTTCTCCAGGTGAACCCCCCCAGCTCTCCCAGCCTGGCTCCAGAGCAGAGGGGCTCCAGCCCTTGGAGCATCTCCGTGGCCTCCTCTGGATTCATTCCAACATCTTCCTTGTGTTGGTGGCCCCAGAGCTGGACACAGAACTCCAGGTGGGAATATGGGAGTTACCATATTTTGGCTTCACACCCCAGTTCTGCTCTGTGGCAGATCTTTAATCCTAAAAGAGCTGTTTCTGTCACAGCTGCTGATGCAGCATCTGCCAATCTCAGTGCCTTCCTCACCCCCAAAGCCCTGTGCCAGGTGCCCCTGCCCAGCCCTCCCCACCCCACAGTGGTTCCCTTCAGCTGCTGCTTTGCCCTGATGTGTTGAGCACAGGAATGAAAAGGATTTTCCTTAAATTCTTGCTCCAGGCCCTCAAAATCTGAGCATGAGGCACATTTTCAGCTCCTGCTCCAGCTGCTGCTCAGGCAGGACCTTGGCCCTTGTGAGCCTCTTTGACTCCCTTACACTCGGGACAGGGCAGGATTTGCCAGGAATGTGGGAATGGGTGTTGTGCAGCCAAGCTCAACCCCCCCGCCCCAAGTTGCTCCCAAAAGGTTCAGGATCCCCAGGATCAGGGTCTGAGGGATGCTACCAGGGCTTGGCTTTTCCTTTGTCTGGTTCTTGCTCTGTTTCTGTCCCTCTGCAGCCTCCCAGGCCCTGATGTTCTGCCCTGGGAAGGTGTCACCCACCTGCCCCTGGAGCAGCTCGTCCTCCCGTGCAGTCACCGTGGCTCCTTTGTGTTGTTGTCTGCTTGGGAATGAGCCCCAATTGTCCCGTGCCTGCAGAAGGGCAGGGTTTGGAGCTGGATGTTTTCCTGACACAACTTCCCTGGCTCTCCTCACTCCCCGGTCCCACAGCATGAGCTGTTGTGTCTCTGCACACCTTTGGCACCCCCTGTGTTCACTGCTGCAGATTTGCCTTGAAATAAAGCCAGAACTCCTTTCTTTCCCCCCCCCTCCTGCTCCAGAGGATGGTTAAATTCTCCAGGCAAACGCCTGAACAATTGTGAGTTCTCAAAGTGCTCGAAATCGCGCGGGGTGGGGGATGGTGCAAAGGGGGGAGGGAGGGCGGCTCTGCCCTCGGGTGCTTCAGGGGTGATTTTCTCTCTCTGGGGGCAGGACGTGGGTCACAGCCCCTCCCCAGCCTCCTGAGCGCCACCACAGCACGGGGAGCAGCTGGAATTCACGTTCGGAGTAGCTCAGAATTCTCCTGATTGTTCTGCAGAAGCAAACACCTACAGGGAAAAACCCTTCAGCCAAATGTCGGGGGGAGAGAATTTCCCTGGAAGGTTTCTCTCCCTGAAGAGAGAATCCACTCGAGCAGCTGGAAACGGGTACTCGGGGTGATGCTGATGCTGAAGATCTGATTCTGTCCCAAATCCACACAAACTCAGCCCATTGCCGGGAAATGTTTTTGGGGTGAATCTGCCCCGTGCCACGAAGAAGATGAGAGAGAGCAGGGGGGTTGTGCAGGGGAGCCCTCGCCCTCCAGCGTTACCCTGAAAGCCTCAAACAGAGAAAAGAAGGAAACAAACGTCTGGCTGTGCCTTCTTTTGCCAAGGGAGCGCAGGGAGGGAATTTTTATGGCCAAATGATAGGTCAGAATAATTCCAAACACAAGGAAAGTGAAAGGTTTTAGGAGGTGGCAGCAAGGGCTGTATCCCTGCCCAGCTCCTGTTCCAGCACATCCCACAATCCTGGAGCTCTGTCTCCCTTGGAGAGGCTTTGCCTGGGCTGATGTTCTCAAAAAGGTGTCAGTCCCTATAAAATCCCAGCCCCTGACCTCCCTCTGCCCCCATGGGATGGGGTACAGGGCTGCAGCCCCTCTGTGGGACCCCCAGCCTCAGTGCCCCTCCCCACAGGCTGCCCTGGAGGGCCCACAGTAGGGCTGGATGTGGGGGGGGCTGTGCCCTAAAATGGGGGCTGTGGCACAGAGTGGGGCTGTACCCCCAAAAGGGGCTGTACCCAAAAATGGGCTGTACTCCAAAATGGGGTTGTATCCCTGCACAGGGGCTACGCCATAGAAAGAAGCTGTACCCCCAAAATGGGAGCTGTACCCAAAAATAGCCTGTACCCCCGCACAGGGGCTGTACCCCAGAACAGAGGCTGTATCCCCAAATGGGGGCTATACCCCTGTGCTCTGCTGGCCACACACTCAGGCCTGTCCCTACAGCCGGGCCGCTGCACCCCAACCCTCCCGCTGTCCCTCGCCGCAGCCCTGCGCCCCGCCGGGAGCACGGCGCTCTATCGCCATCACAGTCGCGACAACCCACGCTGGGGCCACATCCCGAAGGGTGTTCTGCCCTATGTGGATCCCTCCAGCGCAGCCTGACCCCTGTGGTGCAGCAGTACCGCGGGGTCCCTGTCGCGACAGCGCCGCGTGTCCCGACAGCGCCGCGGCGTTAACGTCGAGGAGGAGCCGCCGCCGTAAAGCGCCACCGCCGCAAAGCCCGCGCGGCGCCCGCCGCGATTCCCGAACGCGCCCTGCGCCAGCGCCGCGGGCCCCCCCTCCGCCCCGCGGGCCGCATTCACAACGGCGGGTACGCCAACGGCGCAGGGCTCCGCCAGCGCCCCGCGCGGCCCGTACGCCGTTAGCGCAGCGCGGGTCTACGCTGTTGGCGCGGCCTTTACGCCGTTAGCGCGGCGCGAGCTCTACGCCGTTGGCGCAGCGCGGCCCTTACGCCGTTAACGCAGCGCGGACTTTACGCCGTTGGCGCGGCTCAGACTTTACGCCGTTGGCGCAGCGGCCGGCGCAGGGGAGGCTGAGGCGCTGAGAGCGGGGCCGGGCCGGGGGCGCCGCCGCCATGGGGGAGCGGCCGCGGGGCAGCGGCGCCGCCGCCCGGCGCTGAGGGACCCGCCGAGGTAACGCCATGAGGGCGCCGCTGGGGAGGGAGCGGGAGGGACGGGGGGACGCCGCTCGACACGGCCCGGCAGCGCCGGGAGGGACGGGCCGCGCCGGGCGGCGCCGCGGGCGGGGGCGGTGGGGGCGCGGGGAGAGGAGGGGGCGGTGGGCGCTGAGGGGGCGGTGGGCGCTGAGGGGGTGCCCCGGCTTGGCACGGAGGGCTCGGGGGTGGTGAGGGTGAGGAGGGGGTTGGGATGGGCCCGGGGGTCGCGGGGGGTGTGCGGGGTCCGGCGGCACCGAGAGTGGGGGGGTTCTGGGGTCGGGCATCGGCGGGTTCCGGGCCGGGGGCTGAGGGCCCGGGGCCGCCTCGCCCCGTACCCTCCCGGCTGTGCCTGTTCGGTGGCCCGCAGGGAGGGGTTCGGGCCCCCAGGAAGGGGCTCAGCCCCCCAGGAAGGGGCTCAGGCCCCCCAGGATCCCCCCGAGGCCCGGGGGGGGGCGCTGGGGATGCGGTCGGATCGTCCCCCCCGGCCCGCACCCTGCCCCGGCCTGCAGGATGTTGGCTCCTTTGTATGTGGCTTTTCCTCTCTCTCACCAGAGGGGTTTGGGAACTGTTTATTTTGGGGGGGGAAAGGGCCTGTGCCGAACGTGGTGTTTAAAACGGATTTTTTTATTTATTTTTATTTTGTTTTCTTCAGCGAAGCGGGTGAGGATGAATGTGAGAAACAGGAAAAAGTGCCCTCCCCCCTCCTGCCCCCAGCAGACAGGAGCTGATCCGGGCCGCTCCTGGGGTTTGCAGAGGAGCAGCAGCTCTGCCGGGGAGGCCCCGTGGCTCCTGTCCCTGGCTGGCAGGAGGGAGCTGAGCCGGGGATCCGAGCCTTGGATCCCGGGGAGCGAACGACGGGAAGCTGTGGGGATGGTCAGGAAGGTGCCTTTTCTTTTGTGCTCTGAGGACTTGCCATGTTTGGTGCATTTTGGAAGTTAAAAACCAAAGTTTGACAAACCTCTTTGGAGTTGCCACATCAGTCCTTTCCAGACAGTTCAAGGTAACCAGGACACGGGTGGAAAGGTGTGTAAAACCTTCGGAAGTCGCCTCGTTAACCAAATCCATTCGTTTTCCCTCTGCACAACAAGTGGTTGCAGATGTGGAAGTGCAACTGAGCAGTGTGGAAGTTCACCTGCCAGGCTGCCACACGCACAGAGTGCCCCCATCTCCCCATGGCCACGACAGGGGCTTAAAAATTGGGCCTTATGTAACAGATTGGAGCAAACGTTTGGTGTTTGCCAGTGGTCTGACAAAGAATTGCTGCAAATTAGGGCAGGAGGCCTCCATGGGGAGCCCTCGCCGTGGCGGGATAGGCTTGGCTGCTGGGAGGAACTTGCCAAAGATTTGTTGGTTTTGTTTTAATTTGGTGCTTTGCAGATAGGAACGTTGTTTGGGCAGTGTTCTGTCGCTCCCTGGGGCACTGGGAGGGTCGTGGTCCTGTGGTGCAGACTGGTCTGACCCCAGTGCGCTCAGGTTTGGGGGGTATGAAGTTTGGGGGGCTCTGAGGGTGACTGGCCTCCCATGCCTCTGCCTGGGGGTTTGATCTCCTCCCTGTTGGCTGACAGATCTGTGAGGCCTTATAAATCACTTATAACTCACTTACAAATCACCTGTGTGGTTCCTTTGCCTCCCTGCTTTGCTCCTGTGCCCACACACCCGGGGTGCAGTCGGTGGTGGTTTGCAGGGGACACTTTGTGTCCAGCAGCTTCTCCGGGCCCTCTGGATGGATCTGTGTGCCCTGCCCTTGCAGCGAGGTGTGTGCTGGGTGCTCTTGGTGCAGCTCCTGAGAGGAGGAGGAGGAGGAAGTTGGCCCTGACAGCTGGGCAGGCTCCTGGGCACTGCTCTCCCGGTGGGCCTTGTTTTGTATTCCGTGTCCGAGCTCCTGAGCAGCTCCGGGTGTTGTCAAAACTGTTAATACGGGAGTGACTCAGCGGATCAATGGGAGTGACATGAGGGTTGTGCTCATGGACAATCGGTATTTTTTCCCCCTCCAGCCCCACTGGGCTGGAAGAGACCGTGTCTGAGAGCAGCTGCCAATAAACATCTTTACTGGACTCGGGCCTGATTGTGCTCCGGAGCTGTCTCCCCCTGCCCACTCCCCCCTCTCCCGTGGTTTTCCTGGCTCGGAGGAGCTGGGATGAGCTGTGCTGGAGCAGCTGTGGCTGGTCCCTCCAGGTGTGTGCCCGGGAACTGCTACCAGGCCCAGTCCCTGTGTGAGCCAGTGTGGGTAGGAAGCTGTTTATCTCTGCTTTCAGACAGGAACTGCAGCTCTACAGGCACTGAAGGCTCAGTGGGAGGGGTGAGGGAGCCTCAGGCAAGCAGCAGCCCCTGAGATGCTGCTGTGGGGTGTGCAGGGGTGTGGGGTGTGCAGGAGACCCTCCCCGCTCTCAGCAGGGCCGTGGGGTTTGGTACCAGCACACGGTGGCCTGGTTTGCCCTGTGCTGCTCCCGTGGCTTCCAGCTGCAGTTCAGGGAGCCAGACCCTCCTCCCTCGTGGTGCTGCTGAGCGGGGCCAGGCCCGGGTGCCAGCTCAGGAGCCTCCTCGGACGACTTTCTGCTCAGAGCTTGTGGGAGCAGCTCTGCCCACAGCCCTGTAATTGGGCTCTGCCTGGGCAGACGTGGCTCGTCGTGGGCGCAGTGAGAAGCTGTGAAGCTGAGCCTCCTTCCTCAGCCCTGCTGGGGTTTGGCTGTGCCCTGTGAGCCAGGAAGGGGAAGGAGGGAGAGCAGGTCCCAGCAGCTCTGGGATTCCACTGGAGAACAACTTACCTTCCTGCCAGAAGAGCTGTGTGCCTGGGAATAGTTTGGGGTTTTCACCAGAGTGGCTGTTTCTGTGTCCTGCTGGCAGGTCTGTTGCTGTAGAGAAGCAGCAGCTTTAGTGTGAGGAAGGTGTAAAGGTGACTTTCCTCGGGGGCAGCTGAGTGTGGAGCATCAGGCTCCCTAATTGACACCAGCTGCCCTCCATCTCCTGGGGAGTTGTTCTAAATCCCTGCCCAGGCTGTAGCCCTGCAGCCCTTCCAGTGGGCAGCCCCTCCCTTGCCTGTTATGTTGGTGCATTATTCCTAATAACTGGCCTTAAAACAGCAGCCAGGGCATCAGGAACTGTGGTGACAGGACAAGGGGGAATGGCTTCAAACTGAAAGAGAATAGGTTTGGGTTATATGAGAGGGAGAAATTGTTCCCTGTGAGGGTGGTGAGGCCCTGGCACAGGTTGCCCAGAGCAACTGTGGCTGCCCCTGGATCCCTGGAAGTGTCCAAGGCCAGGCTGGATCAAAGGAGCAACCTGGGCTGGTGGAAGGTGTCCCTGCCCGTGGCAGGGGGTGGGATGAGATGAGCTCTAAGATCCCTTCCAACCCAAACCCTGTGTGATTCCATGCATGGAGCTGAGGTGTTCCAGCACATCCCTGCCTTGTCTGTCCCACACTGTCAGGTGCTGGGGTGACACATGGGGCTGCCCTGGACCCACAGTGCTCCGAGCTGTGACCCCCCAGCTCCCCCCAGCCCCGGGTGATGCACTGGGTGTAAAACCACAGGCTGTCTCTCTGCCTTCCTCTCGCTGTGCTCGGAGCCGAGGAGCCCTGTGTGGCTCAGGAAATGGCTCTCTAGGTGAGCTGAAACAGGGTGTTCTAAAATGCTACATGGAGCAAGAAGTCCATGGTTTTATTCACTCCCAGAGTTTGGAGTAGAGGAGTTCAATTAGTTCTATAAACACTTTAAATTGGCTCCTCTGGTTCCAGAGAGGAGGGGCAGGAGTTTGCCATGTGTCCAGGAAGATGTCCCGGTGTCCATGGAGTCTGTCTCCTGCTGGGAGGTTGGTAGCACTGGCATTTCCAGGTGGTGCTCTGCTGGCATGTGCCTCCCCTGCTGAGGAAACATCCTCACTCAGAGGAAAGGCAGGTCTTGGTGTCTTGAAACCAAGTCCTCTCATAACCTCATGTGCCAAGGAGCTGAGCTGGTGATGTGAGGGGAGTCTGGAGTCCTGTCCTGCAGAGCTGCTCTTAGGCTGGGGAAGGGTTCCCCGGGCCACAGGCTGAGGTCTCACCTTCCTCCCCTGTTCCTGTGAGGGATCAGAAACACATCCACTGCTGTCCGGTGGGGACAGTGCTCTGAGAGAGAGCCGGGAAGTGCTTGTGTCTTGTTTAGTGTCTGTGGCAATAAGTTGGATGTGAGAGCAGGATTTGGGATGAGCCAAGACACTGTTGCCTTGGAAATAAGGTGCTCCTTGGGCTCCCCAGGGTGTTGGAGCCACTGAGAGTCTGGAGGAAAGAAGCGTTAATTTTTGAGTCATTCATTCTTACGTGTCCACCAAGCAAAGAATGTCCTGTAGCCCTTTGTTATTTGATGTTATGTAATGGTTTTTAATGAAGCAGGCCTGGCCTTTGCTTTCCCCCTGGTGAATGAGACAGTTGGCAGGTGATGCCCGGGCTTTGTCAGCCTGAGAGGGATGTTCTTAAGTTAATAAGCAGGGGTTAAGGTTGGTCTTGAACTTGGGTTTTGTGAAGCTTTCCTCTGGAGGAGCTTTGCAGCCCTGCAGCTGAGCGCCCCGAGCAGCAGGATTGGTGCTGGGAGGGACCTGGGGGCTCCCTGGGAACACGGCCAAGTCTCTGGGGGTTCATTCCCCTTCCCAGGCTGGGGGCTGGAAAGTCTTGCTAAGAGGGGCTGCTCCCTGGGCGTGGGGGCTGAATGACGGGCTTGGAAAGGTCAGTGGAAATCCAGTTTAAACCAGAACAGAGCTGGGATTGTGCTACAGAAGCTCCATCCTTGCAGTCTCTGTCACTGCCCAATGTTTCCAGGTAAAAAAATCTCGCTGCTTTTGAGCAGCACCGAGGTACAAACAACAAAGCAAGAATCCCTTTCTCTTCTCCTTTTTTTAGCAGGGACTGTTGGCAGCGATGGAGTTTACAGTCTGTGCCTGGTTCCCCTGGTTGGATGCGGGGAGGGGATGGTGCTTTCCAGCACCTTCTGTGCCGTGTGTGGGCGAGGGGCAGGCCGAGGCTCTCCTGGAATCCCCCCGCCCACAGAGCCCATTTCTCTCATCCCAGAGGCCGTGCCGGGTTCAGGCCAAGTCTAGCTTTTATTATTCCCAAATCCAGGGATTATTAAGGAGAGGACTGTGGGCGCAGAGGTGCAGGAAGCTGGAGCTGAGGAGCAGCAGTGGGCTCTGGGGTGTGGGGTCACTGTGCCGCGGGAGGAGGCACCGGAGCTGCTGGTGCTCACAGGTACAGACCCGTCTCTGCCTCCAGCCTTGGGAATTCCTCCACAAACTTGCTGGAGCTTGTTGTTCCATGGGCTTTGCTGGCCGGGGAGGGAATAGGAAGTGCTCGGAGCTTTAAGGTTTTCTCCAGGGTAACTCGCAGCTGATTTTAAACCCATAGGGGTGTCTGCCCTCTCGGGGGGGTCTCACTGAGAGGGTGTCAGAGCCCCCAGCAGATTCCCCAGCCTGAAGTGACACGGTGGGTGTCTCGGGAAGGAAGTGGAGAGTGGAATTCCGGCACAGCAGACAGTCAGGGCTCCATCTCACACTACAGCAAGGGATGTTGCCAGGGAGCAGCTCTCAGTCCCTCTCCTGCCTCCCAGGCCTGCTGCTCAGAATGGGGAGAGCTCAGCGAGGTGCTGCTCACAGGCATCACGTTCAGGAGGGTGAAAGGGGAGCTCATTAACACCCCCCCTGCTGAATTTGGCTGGACAGAACGAGCCCTGGGAGTTTGAGCTGGCGTGCAGGTTGCTGTTGGGGCACACCCGGGCCCTGCTGCAGTAACCTCTCGGGGTAACTGTTGAGGTGTTCTACAGAGAAGCTGTGGGCAGACCCCTTGTGTTGGAGCAGACTGTTTCAGGGTGATTTTGGCAGGGTTTGCCTTCGGGGGGGGGACAGAGCAGCCCCTCTGCTCAGGCTTGGGTCAGCAGTGGTGGGGCATGGGAGGGCTGCTCTGAGGTGAGGTGAGCCCAGCTCTGCAGGGCTTTGGCTGCAGAGCCACGACATCAGCTCTGCTCCCCTGATCCATGTGGGAAATGCCCACAGCATCCCAGAGCCTGTGTGCTGCCATGCTTCAAGTGTCCTGACCTCACTGCAGGTTTCTTTTCCCTGCTCACCCTTCCCTCTCCCTTTACTGTGCTGACACCTCCCTGACTGCCCGGGCTCCTGCCTTGCTGGGATGTTTTCTTACCAGAGCCAGCCTGTCCTGTGGGAGCTGGGCTGCCTGCAGAGCAGGAACAGCCTGGAGCTCCTCTGCACTGAGGAGATGTTTGCTGGGCATGGCTGGGTGGAGAGGGCACCTTTGGGAGCAGTGGTGGTGCAGCCAGAGGCAGGGAGGACCAGGTGAGCAGATGCCCTGGATGGCACCCAGAGGTTCCCAGCAGGTCTTCTCTGGTGTCTCTCTGGGGATGTATAATCACAGACCTGGAAACCAGACTCAGACTAATCCTGTGCACGACGCAGAGGATGCTCTGCAGCAGCTTGGCTGGGTGACAGCAGACACCCGGGGTGTGAGAGAGCACAGGCAGGGGACAGTTCCCACCCTGGCTGTGGTCCTGGCAGGGGACTTGCAGGGCCTCAAATGACTTCTCCAGGGAGAAGAGTGTAACACTCAGTGCTCTGCTCCTATTTTTGTTCAGAGCCAGAAATCAAAGTCCAGAGCTGTGCTCCTCCAGCCAGAATCACTGAAAGGCACTTGCTGTTGTTTTAGGGCCAATATTTAACTTGTGCCTGCCATGAGGAATGCCTGTTAGACTCCAAATATTTGCCTTAAGGAGGAAGTTTGAGGGAAGAATGTCCAGTGCTGGCAGGGAAGCAGAGGGGTTCAGGAAGGCAGCCGAAGTCTCTGTGGGTGCAGGTCGGTGTGGATCAGCCTGTGTTCCCTCTGGCACGGCCCGGGCAGGTCCGAGGTGGCTCTGGCTGAGCCGCGGCACAGGAGCGGCCGGGAGGAAATGTTTGTGTGCTCCGGCGCTGGAGCACTGGGTGTGTCTGCTCCCACAGCCCCGGGCCGGCGCTGCCAAGGGGATTTAAAGGCATAGGGTTGGAGCTGCTCTCCGGCTGGGGCCGGGGTGGGCAGCCGGGCTGAACTTCCCGATAAAAGCAGCTTATCAGGAAAGAAATGCTCTGCTGCTTTTGCTTTCGCTGTGGTCTGTGGTGGCGAGGGTTTCATTAGCTGTGAAATCCTCTGCAGTGGATCCTGCTAATGGCAGGATTTCCCATTCCCTGGACCTGCTTGATAAGGTGCTCGTGGCTTCTGCTGCCCCTCTCACCTTTCAGTGCAGTCCTTCACCTTGCTGTGTGATCCTTCTCGCAGTGTGCCCCAAACACCATCCTGGAAAAGCCTGTTGGGATGTTTGCTGCTGCTGGGCAGTGTTGAGCTTGTCCCATGTTTCTGGGAAAGCAGCTGAATGGGGCTGTTGTGCTGGGATGCTGGTGGTGTGTGTCAAAATTGAGGTTGGGACATGGCTGTGGTGTGTGAGGACACGGTGAGGGAGAGGAGCCCGATCCTCTTCCCCGCTCCTCTGGCAGGGCAGGCAGCCCCTCTCTGCAGGCAGGGCAGGTTAGCAGTTCTGGGTCTGCATGGGAAGTCAGGGCTTCCTCAGCTCCATGGTAACCCTCTGCCCTGACTTGTTGTGCTCTGTGCTGTTGATTGGATGCTTTTGGCCGTGCTTGGCTGTTTAATGCCTGGAGACAGAGAGAACATGTTTCCTCTTGAAGCAAAACCAAAGGCACGCAGCTGTTTGCAGGGGAAAGGCTTTGCCTGGGCTCCTGCGGGCAGAGTTAGGCCCAGCTCTGAAAGGCTGAGCTCTTCCTTGTGCCAGTGTAGCACAGGGCTTGCAGGCAGCCCTCGGGCCCAGCCTGAGGCTGTGCCAGGGAGAGCCAAGTCCCTCTGGCTTTTGGTGCTGGGGAAGCAAAGACAAGTCCGAGCCCCATCCAGCTTGGGGGCTGGTGGGATGCTGGAGTTCAGGGGGCAGCAGAGGTGGCACAGGACGATGGCAGACTGACTTCTCCTCCATTTGCATGTTCAGTGGGCACCTGGTGCCCTCTGTGATGGTGGGGGTAACTGAGTCATGTCCACCCAACCCAGAGGTCTGGCAGTGTCTGCAGAACCATTTTGGTTGGAAAAGACCTCTAAGATCATGGAGTCCAACCTGTGGCCAATGCCCACCTTGTCACCCAGCCCAGAGCACTGAGTGCCACGTCCAGATCTTCCTTAAACACCTCCAGGGATGGGGACTCCCCCACCTCCCTGGGCAGCTCCTGCCCTGCAGCCCTGGGCCCCTCTGGGTGTGTTCCCAGTTGGAAAGGCTGTAGAGAGGCTCAGCCCCTCTGAGCACCCACCCACGGGGTTGGCCGTGGGTGGGCACCCAACAGCACTGGGCAGCTGTGGGAAGCCTTGGCCCCTTTCCCTGATGAGTGTTGGTGGGTTTGGGCCCACAAATTGGCTGCCTAATGAACGAGGGAGCCAGGGGAGCTGTGTCCTGTCTGCGGGGGCTGGAAGAGGTGGTGTGAACTAGAAACATGAGTAATTAACTCAAAAAAAAGGAAAGGGTTTGGGTTTTGGATGGAAGTATGTACTAGACAAGGGTGAACGTGTGTTGGCTGGGGTTTCTGGGACAAATCAGGGAAGTGAGAGCCCAGAAACGAGGGAGAAAGGACAGTTTGTTCGTGCAAATAATGTTCCAGGTATTAATAGCAGCAAGATGAAATGGGTCCTCCTTGGGGGGTGTATCCTGCATGGTCCTTCACTGGGATGATCCCTCTGACTCTACAAATTAAGCCTTTTGTGTAGGGCCCAGAGAAGCAGAGAAGGGAAGGGGAGGAACCAGTTTGGTCTCAGAGGATCTGCCTGTTTGAGAGAGTCTTTTGGGTGAACCCCTTGGAAGTTTCCTTTCCCACTCCACAGCACCACCTTTGCAGCTGTGGCCAGTCTTGTGTTCCTGTTTCAGTCCTGGCTTCCTCATCCCGTGCAAAAAAATGCACACAGGTGAGAAACGAGGGAGGATGAGAAACAATCTCTGGAACGTGCCTTTCTGCTGTGGAGAGGCTGGTGACAAACCAGAGTCCTTAATCCACAAAGCTGTTCCAGTGCTTAATAGAGGGTTGTGAGGCTCATCCTCTACGTGAGGGATGGAGCAGTGAAAGGATTCTGAACAGCTTGTGGCATGACCAGGAATGGGATGGAAGTCTCTGGTCCCTCTGCTTTGAAGCTTATCCCACCCCAGCAGACTGGGGTGCTTGTCCAGGCCTTAGGAATTTGTCCCAGTTAGTTGGGAATAGCCCTTCTCTACCCCCCATTTTATTTCTGAGCTCAGGGACGCTTCCCTTCCACATCTGTGAAGCAAGCAGGTCGCTTTCCATACCTTCCATTCCTTTTGCAAGGAAAACCATAATGGATTGAGCTGCTTGGTCCTGAAATGGAGGGGGTGGGAAGGCAAACACCTCCTGGATCGCTCACTGCTCCCCTGAAGATGCTTCTGATGCTCACACGTAAGCTGAGGGATGTTGTGCCACAGAGCTTCCCTGTGCCCCAGTTACTCTGCAGGGAAGAGTAATTGCATGGTGCTGCTCTTGTCTCCTCATGGTCTGGGCTCTGGGTCCTGCCTGTGGCTCTGGAATGCTGTCCCTGTCGGGGTGGAGAGCTGGGAGCCAGGGTGGCAGCGAGTTGGCTCCCGTGTGACTCTGCAGCAGGGAAGTGGTTCTGGCATCTCAGCACGAGGGGTTTGACAGCTCTTTTGGGAGAGGTTTCCCTGTGAGCCCCCCTGGATGCTTACCCTTCCCTCCCCCTCTCCTTCCCCTCCCAAATTCGTGAAGTTTGGCAGTCACTTGAAGGGAAATGTGTGGGGCTTCGAGCAGCCTGGGGAGGAAAGCAGAGGGGAAAATGTGGGACAGCTCAGCTTGGCAGAGCTGCAGCTCTGCCACCCAGAAATGGAAACAGCCCTTGTCACCAGTGGGAATGACACCCCTCCCACCCACCCTGCTCCAGGCTCTACAGAGAAAAGGGCCTGCTCTGGAGTGAAGGAACTGGGCTGGGGCAGAGCAGAGCTGGTGGTGTTCCCCCCCTTCCATGTAACCATAGGGAAGGTGGGGAAGTTGCAATTAACTGTAGGTTGGTGATAGAAGGGATAACTGGATCCAGGCACCCCTTTTTCCTGTGCCTTGCCTTGCAAAAGGCCACCCCAGATCTGGCGGTGCAGCTGCTTCCTAACCTGGTTCTGTCAAGAGGATATGGGTTAAGGGAAAAAAAGATCCTACTACTAAAAGTGTTTGTGCCAACCCAGATCCTGCTGACAGAAAAGGGGCTGGTAATGATACCCATGACAGGAGGCCAGGCAGATCTCTGCAGAGTGACAGTCCCCAGATGGCTGAGGAGGGGGAACCCTGCTGTCACACGCAGCTCCTCGTCTGGGCACTCAGGCCTTTGGCAGCCAGGCAGGAATGGCTTCCAACCCACTGAGTTTAGTCCTTGTGGGTCCATTTCCCCCTTTAAACTGTGGCTGGGGTGTGAGTGGCTTGTTAGAAACCCCTTTCAGAGTACTCAGCTTGCCCCCATTTCCCTCTCCCAAATCCTGAAGGTGGGAGATGAAACTGTGGGTTTCATTCCTGCAGTGCTGTGTGTTGTCTCTGCCTCTCCCTGCCCTGGTCCCCAGGCAGGGTGGGGAAGGAGCCCTGTTGTTGGAGGTACTGGGCAAATCTGTTACAGCCATTGTCCATGAGAAGTGATCACAGAATGGCAAAATTAGTTAGGTTGGAAAAGACCTCTGAGACCTTCGAATCCAGCCTGTGACTGATGCCCACCTTGTCACCCAGCCCAGGGCACTGAGTGCCACTTGCAGTCGTTCCTTGGACACCTCCAGGAATCGGGACTCCACCACCTCCCTGGGCAGCTTGTTCCAGTGTTTAACGACCCTTTCTGTGAAGAAATTCCTCCTGACGTCCAGCCTGTGTTGCTGAAGGTGACAGGGAAAAGCTGTCTGGTTTTCCAAAGCTTCCTAGGTGGGCTCTGGATCTCCTGGCAGGAGCTGGTTGCCTTGCCACACAGAATTCCCACCTGGAGCTGCCAGACTGATGGGCAGCACCTTCTCCTGGCTTAGGCTGCAGTGCTGAGCTTTTGGGTACCCTGGGAGTGCTCCCAGTGCCTGCCTGGCTCTGCACTGGGTTCTCTGGGTGGTGCAGCACAGCTCACCCTCCCTCCCCAGTTGTTGGGCTGGGAGCCCCCCTTTCCCACAGCACTGCCTGGTGACAGCCCTGGAGCAGCAGAGCAGGGAGGAGGCAGGAGATAAATGTAAGCTGGTGTCCCTCTGTATGCCCTGACAGAAGGACAGTGACTCCTAAGGGGTGGTGGCTGCCCAGGGTGGCACTGGTGAGGAGGAGGAGGAGGAAGGCACTGGCTGCAGGTGTGTGCTCCATTCCCCTGCTGGCAACATGAACCAGGAGACAAACCTGAAACCAGTGTGGTAATCGCTGGGCCAGGCCTCTGACCTGCTCCTGGGGCTGTGCTGTACTGCCCTGTGCCCAGTTCCTGCCCTGCCCAGGTTACTGCCCTGTCCAGACAAGGTACCTGTGCTCAGGTGACCTCAGAGGGCACAGCAGCCTCTGGAGGCTGGGCTGTTCTCCTGCTGCCCTCTGGGTGACTGTGGCAGGGATGTGCCTCAGTTCCCTCTTCCTAATGACCCCTCTGTGGTGACACACTCTGAGCCAGCTGCTGCAAGGAGCTGGGGGGCATTGGTCCTTTGGATCAGCTGTGTGGAAAGCCCTTGGAGCTGTGGCTGGGGACATCAGGAAGATAAGATGGCTAATGCTGCTGCTTGGATTGTTTCCCAGCTTGCTGGGAGGGAAGGAGGTGTGTGTCCAGCCCTGGGAGCCATATGGTGTGGATGCCAGCACAGAGCAGCGGCTGGGATCTCCTTTGGGGTGTCCCACCCAGTGTGACAGTGTCAGGGTGTCAGATAAGGGCTTTGAAACAGCAGCAGCCACACCTGGAATCATCCAGATCCCTCTGGTGGAACAGAAGGGTTTGCTCACATGTGGCTGCTTGGAAAGCTGGGGTTCAGAGGAGACAAGACAATCTGCTGGGGACATGCAGAGGGACTCCAGCTTGGGCAGCAGGGATGTCCTGCCCTCCAGAGATGGTGGCTTCCAGAAGAGTGAACATCACCTGCTGCCGGAGCAGGTTTGTGCCCCAGCACAGGAACTGTCAGGCTGGTGCAATGTGCTGATGGTTTGCCTCAGGCTCCTTGTCTGTCCTGCTGTGCCAGGATCCCCCTGCACATGAGGGGCTGTGCCAGGATCCCCTGTGCCCTGCACACGAGGGGCTGTGCCAGGATCCCCCTGCTCCCTGTGGAGCTTGTGCACGAGGAGGATGTCCAAAGGGTGAGTGGAGGGAGTTTCTTTGCTCGTTCTGTGACTGCTCAGAGACTGCAGGGAGGGGAAATGGAGCCACTACTGATGCTCTGCTAAACTGATCTCCTGCTCCCTGGAAGTTGGGAGCGATCGGGGATACTGCAGAAAATTCATCCATTTGTGTTGTGGGGACACCCTTGGTGTGAGTGTCTGAGGGCAGCAGGCTCTTCCCAGTCTCCTGCTCCTGAGGTTATTTAGGAGCCCATCCAAAGGCTGTGAGGAGGAAGAAGTCCTGTGTGCGTCACTGTGTTGCCTCACGCTGTGGGGAGGAGAGTGCCAGGCTCGCCCATGCTGGTGTCCAAGTTCCTCTGCAGGGAGGAAATCTCTTCCAGGTGGATGAAAGGTTTTCAGACCCAGCTTGGCCTTGAGGGAGGAAGGGAAGGGAGACATCCAGGGATTTGCCTTTGTTACAAGAAAGGGGTTGGGAAATGTCCCTTTTACTTTGGAGAACAAATACTGAACCCCTTGTCCTGGCTACAGCTGATCCCTCGCAATGCCAGAAGGAAGCTCATGTGGGATTCAAGGCCGTGGGATCTCTCAGGACCTCCTCAAAAGGGTCATGTTCTTCCTCTGCTCTCCTGTCTCTCTCACCATTTGACAGCCCTCCCTGTGAGACCCTGCCTAGATGGCTCCGTCTTCCCGTGTCCTCTGCTCCCTGTTGCTGCTCCTAAACTGTGGTTCGTGCTCTGGAAGCAGAGCTGTGAGGAGCTCTCCCACCAGGAGCTCTCCTACGTGGGGGGACGTCTCATTCCACCACGTGCTCAGACCCTCTGACTCATGAGCACCAAAACACCTCTGCCTGGGCTCCCTCTGGAGCCTCATCCTGCCGTGACAAGGCCTGGATCATCCCGTGGGCAGTGTCCCCATGGATCATCCATCCCGCTCCAGTGATGCCCCCCGCTCCTGCAGGAGAGGGGCTGGATGGGAGGCAGGGACTGGCACTGGGAGAGCAGAGCTGCTCCAGGGAGCCCCACTGGACTGTCATCCAGAGCAGTCCCTAACTGGGGTGTTGGGGGCTGCAGGACTGTCCCCTTCCTGCTCTCTGGGTGAGGAGCTGCTCTTGACCTTCCCATCCCTGGGAATTGATAAGGGAATTGAGGAAGGAGTTGGTAAAGCTCTGTCAGCAGGGCTGCACTGGTGGCTGAGGGGCTGGGGGTCACTCTGTCTTGTGACAAGGGGTGTAGATGGCACTGCAGCCCTCCTGGGTCACCTTGTGAGGGTTGCTGCTGTCACATCCTGCCTCGTTTCTCTCCTCAGGGGCCTGTGGTTGCACAAACAGGAGGATGTTTTTTGCTGTAGGTCCTTCTCGCTGGGCTGCCGAGCCAGGACTGGGCCCTGCTCTGCCCTCAGTGGAGTGGAGAGCACTGTGTGTGCACAGCACCGTGTGTGTGGTGAGGCTTTGTGATGGGCTGGCCTTGTGGTGATGGCTGGGCTGTCCCAGGGCTGGCAGAGCAGGACACCCTCCCATCTCCCTGCTCTGGTGGGAAGAGCTGATTGCACGGGCTGGGATTCAGAGCCCTGCAGGAGTTTGCTGTTTGAACCATCTGTGTGCTGATGTTTCAATACAGCTGTGCTCTCCTGCACAACTGCAAACTCAGGGAGGGAGGGAGGACCCTGAGGTTTAACAACAAGCCATGCAGGGCAGACTGGATGCTGAGCTGGGAAATAGGCCCATCACAGTGGGTTGGGAAACAGAGGGTCTCGTGCCCAAAGCAGCCGCTGCCCTGCCCCGTGAGGTGTGGTGGCAGTGCCAGCCCTGAGTTGCTCTCCGTGGGTCCCTGTGGCCACTGGCTCCAGGAGATGCCTGGCAGGGGCTCAGGATCAGCTCTGGGATGGGCACACCGTGCCCTGGCAGCTGCTGCAGCGTCCCCCTCTCTGCTTTGCTGGGCCATTGGGGTGTTCCTCAGGTGTTTCTTCTGTGTCTGTACCTGCTGTTCCTCTGGGCTGGCTGTCAAATCCTCTTGCAGCAGGTTGTCCCTAAGCCTTGTCCTTCAGCTGGGCAGGTCCTGCAGCCTGTGCCCTCTGCAGAGAGGGCAGCTCTCAGCTGCAGAGCAAAGGTGCAGCTCACCTCTGGCTGCAGTGGAGGTGGGCAGAGATCCTTCCCCTGTTTACAATGGCAGCTCATCTTCTACATCCATTCTGGGGAAGTGCATTAAGATCAAGGGGAAGGCGAGCAGCACTTCATCTTGTTTTTATGAAAAGTTGGCTTTTGAGGGCATGGGGGTATTCAGGGACAGGGCTGGGGAAGTGCTGTGCTGGTAGAGATGGTCTTAACCTTATTTCAGGCTGCAGCAGCACAGGAGGAGGTGTTCCAGCCTCGGATGGGAGATGTGAAATGGAAGTTGGTTGTTCCCAGCTGCTGGGTGAAAATTATCTGTTTGTCTAGAAGTGTTTTTTTCACCACGGCCTGGGGACTGCAAAGCTGGCTGTGAGCTCTGGAGAGGGGAGGGAAGGAGGTGGAAGGGGAACTTGCCTGCTCAGAAACCTGACATCTGAAGGCAGTGCTTTCCTGCCTGGTTCCTGGAGCATGGCCCGGCACGGGGACTGTCACAGTTGGGCTGTGATCTGGGTTACAGCGAATCTGTGTGTCTGTGGCACAAGTAGGATCATCCCTTCCACAGAAAGACTTTGCAGGAGAGTCCCACTGCTGCCACCTGAACCAGCATAGTTACCTGAAGTTAAACCTGCTCTCAAAACTCGTGTGGTGCTGGGGAAGGATGGAGAGGACCCGGCGGTGCCTGTTCCAGACGTGCTCATGCAGCTCCCATTCCTCACCTACAGGCACTGCTTGGCTTTCTCCAGCCAGCTGGATCCACGTGGTCCTGAAGGCCAGGCAGATGCCTGGAGCACATCTGGATCTGCCCCTGTTTGGCCTCCCAGGGCAGTAAAAGGGTGGCTGAGTTGTCAAGGGGGTTTTCCCCGCAGCTGAAGCAAAGCTGGTGCAAAGGCTCAGTGTGCAGTGGCAGAGGTTGAAGGACAGGTAGGGCTGTCGGTCCCCAAGGTGCTGTGGGCTCTGGCTCTGCAGTCTGTGCCCAGCAGCTGTGTGAGCAGGAGCTCTCCTTGGGCTCCTCTGTTTCCCAGGGCACAGATGTGACTCAGGGGTTTGGGATACAGGCAGTCCTTTGGATCCCTGCTTGCAGACAGAGCCTCTTTCACGAGGAGTTACCAGGCGTGAAAGCAAACCCCAGGTGTTGCAGGAGGTGAGCGTGAGGGACCTGCCCCTTCCCAGTGTGTCAGTCAGGTCTGGCTGGATTGTTCTGCTCCAAAACGTCTCAGGTTTGGTGTTGGCTGTGCAGCTGAGTCTTCACCTTTATGCTCTGGGCACGAGTGGATTAGACAGCATGTTTGTGACAATGAAATCCGTGCAAGAACTGGGCAGGATGGCCTGGCTGGAAAAGAGGCAGGTTCTGCTCTTACCTCGGTAAATGTGTGGAAGGGGGAACAGGAGAGGTGGAAGGTGTGGGCCTGGGCCTGGTAAACAGCTTTTTGCTGGCCGACTGCTGTGGGCTTTTGGAAGGCAGCTGGTTCCTTTGCAGCCCAGCCTTGCAGCAGCAGCATGGATTTAATTAGGATCCGGTGTCTCTCTGGAGCTTGGGGATGTATTGTGTTGTTTGAGTGGAAAACCCTCTGGCAGAGCCCCCAAACCCGGCTGGTGGTGGCCGAGCCCACTGAGTGGAGTCAGGGACTGAGCATGGAATGATGACATTCCCTCCTGAATCCAGCTCCTGCCATGGCGAGCAGGGGCTCGAAAGGCAACGTCATATCTTGGCTGGTGGCTGCCTGTGTCCCACGGAAACGCTGGAGCAGATGGGAAGGGACGGAGCACCGGGAGCTGGACTGTGCTGTTTGTCCTTTTAAGGTCTCCCAGCCAGACCAGAGACTCGCCTTTGTCTGCAGTGAACTTCCTTTCCCCAGTGCTCCCAACCCTGGGTTAGCAAAACCGAAACCACCCCGACATCCCTGTGGGCTTGTTCTGTGCTGAGCTCTTGAGAGGTGGCAGATTCTGCACAACTGCTCAGAAGGAGGTTTCCTGCTCTGGTCACCTGTCTGTCACCTGTACCCTTCCTCTTACAGGAAGAGCAAAGCCAGTTGCAGTTCCCCAGACAGAGACAGTGAGCAGGGACACCAGAGTGACACTGGCATGGGCACTGGGGCTGGAGGTGGGTCACTTGCTCACCTTGCCTTTTTCCAGCTGTGTGTGCCAGAACCTCTCCTGGCCCAGCAGCCCCAAAAACGGCTGTTGCTGGTCGTGGAGAAGGGCCACAGGAGTGGGAGATGCTGGTGACATCCCAGCAGTGTGATGGCAGGGCTGGTTGGGAAGGGCAGTCAGGTATTAATTGCTCCCTGACTCCCTCCTGCCAGCAGGGTTGTGCATTCCCACCACCCCACGGTGGTTTGGTGTCGCTGCTGTGTCCGTGCGGTGTGGATCTGGCATGGCAACCATGGCAATGGCTCCCAAGGTGGGCACAGCTCAAGAACTGGGAGGTGGCTGCCCTGGGGCTTCACTGGGCACAATCACGTGTCAGAAAAGGTGTAAATCAAAACACAGAGCCCTTTTGTGGGTCTGTAGGGTCAGCCAGGAAGCTGCTGCCCTTCAGGTCATCTCTGATAGAGCTTCAGTGTGTTTTCTGGTTATGAATCCTGTCACTGGAAGTTTAAATTCGTGGCTGATGGCCCTCAAAAGGCAAATTTACTCTCTTAGACACTTGGTTCATGGATGGGTTTGTCTAACTTGGGCTGGGTGTGTTATTTCCAGTCGAGGTTTCAGATCTGCTCTTGTTTTAGCATGTGTGTATTTACTGGTATTATTTTTCCTAGAGAAGTATTTTCAGCTTTTTGCTGGGTTCCTGTGCTGCAGCTGAAATTTCCACCGTGGTATTTCCAGCTCCTTGGTAGAGCACAGTTAATATTTTCCATCCAGGTGTAACTGCCTTGGATGGAGATCCAAGGAAAAGAGTGAAATCCTGCAATGGGCTGGGAGCAAACTGGCAGCTCGCAGGGGTGGAGATGCTTCAGGAGGTTTTCTTTGTGGCTGCTCTTACCAAGAGATTTAGGAGGTGCCTGTTGACTCTGCAGGCTGGTTTGTGTCCAAAAGCAGGAGGATCCAAGTTGTTCTGGGTTTGGATGTTGAGATCTGGGTTGTTCTGGGTTTGGATGTTGAGGAT
>NW_020885036.1:149565-198427 GCF_003945725.1 Corapipo altera
GTTTGGATGTTGAGATCTGGGTTGTTCTGGGTTTGGATGTTGAGGATCTGGGTTGTTCTGAGTTTGGATGTTGAGATCTGGGTTGTTCTGGGTTTGGATGTTGAGGATCTGAGTTGTTCTGGGTTTGGATGTTGAGATCTGGGTTGTTCTGGGTTTGGATGTTGAGATCTGGGTTGTTCTGGGTTTGGATGTTGAGGATCTGGGTTGTTCTGGGTTTGGATGTTGAGATCTGGGTTGTTCTGGGTTTGGATGTTGAGATCTGGGTTGTTCTGAATTTGGATTGCCAAAAGCACGTTGATTCCATTTCTTCTCATATGAGCAGGGAGCAAACGTGCATCAAATGGTCCCATTCCTTGGGAATGGAGGTGAAAGAGGGTTAAAGGGTTAAAGCAGGGCCTGGTTCCTCCTTAGGTGTTTTAGGGTGCAAAATAATTCCTGCTGACCTGCTGCTGGGCAGCTGATGCTGTACACACACATCCCTGTGGGCTGGGCAGGGATTCTCTTTGTCCACCCTGAGCTGTGGTGTGAGTGGTGAGAGTTCGGGGTGAGGTTCCTGCAGGTCCAGGGGTGTTGTGGCACGTGGCTTGTACAGCCCTTCCAGGCTCATCCCAAGTGGAGGAAATTGTTTGGTTTAAAATCCCACTGGAGCAGGGAATTTGCCCCATCACGTGAGTTCCTACCAGCTCCTCTGTGGTGCCTTCTGGTTCCAAACTGAAAACTGGTGGTTTGCCTGCTTTTATACTTCTTTTCTAGTTCCATTTTGTTCAGAGAACAGTTTTAGTTTTGCTTCCACTCCCCTTGGGGGCCTTTGGCTCAGCGGATGCTGTTTGTGGGCACACCCAGCAGGAGGATGGGGTGGTTGGGCACTGCCAGGAGTGGGGCTGGACTTCGAGGAACAGCTGAGATCTTCCATTTAAAGCAGGTTGATGGTTTTGAACGTCCTTTAAAGTTCTCACTGAGTCACTGCTGGGTTTGTGTTGTGAGAAGGAGGTGTGGGTGAGACCCCTGAGGTGGGAAGGGCTGCCCTGCAGCAGAAGCATTTCCCTGCTGCCACGGTGGAACCCTGCCCTTCTTGTCATTACAGGGGGGATGATGTGGCACAGACCTTTAAAAAATACTGAAAATTCCTAGTAATCCGTTAAAAAAGCATAGTTGGGTCCAGAGGCTGGGAGAACATATCTTTGAAACAATTTGCAGCTTGGCTTGTTGTAGGTTAAGAGCTGACCAGAGTTCTCAGCATCTCAAAAATCTCCTGGGGAAGGGAATAACCAGTAACAAGAGAACACTTCTAATTTAGAGAAAATTTAATAGGCATGAGAGCTGGAAGAGGAAGAAAAATCTATCTTCTTCACAGCACAGCTTAACTCTGGGGAGAAACCAAATGCTTTATTATTTTGTTCATGATTTTTATTTTTATTTTTTTTAATCCTGGTGGTTTTGTGATTTGGATGTTTTTTTGGATGTGGCTGAGAACTGTGGGGAAATAACCCTTCCCTGGGTGTAACCCTGAGGTGTTGGGGCTGCACAAGGGAAAAGCTTTAGTGTCTGGCAGAGGCTCAGCAGGTTCCTGAAGTCGTTTGTGTTTGCTCTGTGTTAACTCTGTGGCTGGGGCGAGTCTGGGTGTTTGCTCTGGTGGTGGATTCAGGTTTTAAATTCGGGTGCTGAGGGCTGTGTTAGCTGTGTCTGTCCCTGCAGGGAGGGCACTGCCAGGCTGGAGGTGCCAGGAGTGCCCTGTGCCCCTGCCCCGGGGGTGGGTGGAGTCCTCTCCCCTCCCCTCCCCAGCTGTGCTCTCAGCAAAGAGCTGGGAAGGGAGGGGAGGTTTGGAACAAGGATGCTGGGATCATGTTGGATTAAAAGCTTTGCTGCTACAGTTTAGGGGTTTTGTGGGTTGGTTGTTTCTGGGTTTTTTTTTAACTCTGAACACCAGAAGAAATCATGATAGAAACATAAGCTTTGGCTTTATTCTTTCCTTCTTTTCAAGAAACAGCTTGGATGGGAAAAAAACCCCGTGTTTTGGACAAACTGCCCATGCAGATTTGTTGATTGTAAATATTGTGGGGCCAAAGTGAAACCCCGCTGAGGGGGCGAAGCAGCCAGCACTGCTCTGAGTGGAAGGGGAACTGTGCTTCAGACACTCCTGGAGCAGTGGCCATGGTGACAGGACTGTGTCTGTGGTGTCACCGATGACTCAGCCCGGTGGCACCGCTCAGATGAGCTGTGTCTGTGTTTGGGGGCTGAGGGATGCAGAGGGTTGTGAGCAAGTGGTTGGGGAGATGGGCTGTTGGGCTTTGGCTGCTCGCTGGGACCACACGGGCCTGATGTGGGGATCCAGACAGGACATCTGTGAATCATGGATATTCCCTGCCAGTGGGCCCCTGTCCCTGTGTGTGTGCAGGGCTGGTGGGTGGATTTCCTGGGATGCTGTTCCTCTCTGCTGGGGGAATTCCTTCAGTCAGTCACTGGGTTCTTGCCTCTGGAGGTGGGGGGGGATTGCTGAGCTCTCAGCACCGTTCAAGAGCCAGACATCTCTCCAGGGACTCAAACGGACGAGGCCGATGCAGGGGAGTTGTTCTCCCAGTGTAGGGGCCGGGATGTGAGGGGCCAGGGAGCCAGCACATGCCCAAGTGACCAGGGAGGTGGTGGCAGAGCCAAGAGCTCTCAGATCCCTGGAGCTGAGCTGCGAGGCTGCCCCGGCTCTCGGGACACGCTGCACGTTCCGCGCGGGCTCCCGGCGGCTCTGCATCAGCAGTTAAGTAACAAACTATTTAACAAGAGCTTCCTGTTGTGCTGACACCAACACCAACCTACAAAGGAGGAGAGGGAGTAAACAGAGCTGTGCTGGCTCCAGGCTCGCTGGGAGCTGGAAAAGCGCTGGAGATCGGGAGGAGGCCGGGGAGCCGTCGCTGCTGAACCCGACCTGCCGGGTCAGCAATGATGTTCTTGTGGCCACAGTCAGCAGAAGCTGCTGGGAAAGTGGCTGCTTCCAGGACTGCCTCATGTTTAAGGGAATTTCTGGGATGGATAAAGACCCCTTCAGCTCTGCCCTGCTGCTCCAGCTCCTCCACAAGGGCTGTTGTTGGCGAGATGCAGCTGCTCCTCCATCCTGACAGGGTGGGCACAGCCCTGCCGTGAGATGCTCACATCTAGAAACTCCCTTCTCCACCAGGTTCCTGGAGCTCCTCAGTCAGAGCCCTCTTTTCTTGAGGGATGGGGGAGGAAATGGGGTCAGAACAAGCCAGTCTGCCTTTGCCATAAGGAATGTTCTGCAGCCCCAGTAGGTTTGCTTGGCTCTCCCATGGCTGGAGCTGTCGCTGGTGGAGGTCCGAGGTGGAGGGAGCCCCAAGTGCTGCCTCTCCATGCACAAGGGATACTTCTCTGTGCAGGGGCCAGGATGAGTTTTCTCCAACCAGCACATCCCATGGATGTGTCCCAGCCTCTCCAGTGTGTCAGCTGTGGGAAGGAGCTGATGGTGAGCTGCTGTGCCTGGCTCAGAGGAGAGGTGTGTGTCCAAGGGTGAAGGAAGCTCAGGAAATCCCTCTGGAACCTGTTGGATCACCACAGCCCAGCAGCAAAAGCAGGGAGAGAAGCTCATGCTTCCAGCTTACAACTTTCCTGTTGCCCGAGCAAAGGCTGCTGTGAACTGCCCAAGTCCAAGTCTTAGAAGGACTCCTCGTTTAAAACAACAAAAACCCTCCTACCAGTTGTCTTGTTTCCTCAAAAAACCCCAAACCCTCAGCAAGTTTGCCCAACAACACCCAGGGGTGTGGTGTGGGAAGGGATGGGGCATCCAGAGGGTCCTGGCCAGGCTGGGATCGTGAGACCCTCAGGAAGTTCAGCAAGACCAAGTGCAAGGTCCTGCACATGGATCGGGGCAATCCCAAGCACGGATCCAGGCTGGATAAAAATGGATTGAGAGCAGCCCTGCAGAGAAGGACTTGGGGGTGCTGGTGGATGAGAAGTGTGCAGTGACCCAGCCATGTGTGCTGGCAGCTGGCCTGGCTGTGCCATTACAGGGCTCCCCTGGGAAGCCTGGTGAGCCTTTCCATGGCCCCTCGCTTTGGGAAAGCTCTGGGTGGTGGCACAGCTTTCCCTGTTCCCTCAGGAGCGGGGCTGGCTGGCAGCACTGCAGCCTGGAACTCAGGTGCAGACTGTTTAACTCCAGCCCCTCGCAGGCATCCTGGGGCTGTCTGCAGCTCCACTCTGAAGAGGTTTTAAGACTGTGCTTTGTTTTAAGACTTTTGATCTCCCCTGGAAGCTCAGGCTTCATCAGCCTCCTCAACTTCTAAAATTTATTGGGATTTGGTTCCAGCTGTGTAAGGCCACCGGTTGCTTTTTGGTCTGGATTTCTGCACTGGGAGCCAGCTGATGGGTCATCCTTTGGGACATCGGGGTATTTGGGATTATTTTTAGCCTGTCATTGGCAGTGATCTGCACTTGGAGCTGTGGAGTGTCAGGGGCTTTTCTCTTTTGTGCTCTCGAGAAGCTTTCCTTTCCCTTTCATCTGGACGCAGCTGTGTTTCCCTGCGCAGAGTACGGAGGGAAACCAGCTCCAAGGAGCCATCCCAAAGGTTTGTGGGGATCAGGAGCAGCATTGGCCCAGCCAGGGCTGCTCCAGGACACCCGGGCTCTGTTCTGAGAAGCGCCACGGACCTGCTCCCTGACCTTCCCCAGCCACTTCCCTGCTCCAGCCGCTATTTTTTCCTCTCCTCCTTCCCCTCTTTTGTCTCGCCCCGTTTAGCTGTAACCTCCTTCAGGCAGGAACATGGTGTGTGTACAAAGGGCCCAGAACAATGTGCCCCAGATGGTTTGTACAAGTCCCTCCTCGGCAGCCACGAGGTTTCACTCCACGGGAAAGGAATCTTTAAAAATACAGGTTTTCAGCGTTTTAAACTCGCAGATTTGGGCAGGAACTTCCCGAGCCTTGATATTTTGGTCCAAGTCACTGGTCTGAGACAAGGGGTAGCACTAGAATT
The DNA here is from genome assembly GCF_003945725.1 of Corapipo altera. Lineage (NCBI taxonomy): Eukaryota > Metazoa > Chordata > Aves > Passeriformes > Pipridae > Corapipo > Corapipo altera. Next base: position 154,539 of record NW_020885036.1, read on the forward strand.
GCAGCCTTTTCTTCTTTTAAGAAAAAAAACAACCAACAACTCCTCCCAGCCCCCAATCCATTTTTCTCACCTTCCTGTCTGCAGGGAAAAGCTTGTAAATGTGACTGGAGCAGCCCTGAACTGCTCAAAACCAGATGGCAAAGAAAAAGAACTCAATATTTCAACAAAAACCCCCTCTTTGGGTTTCCGAAGGGGGGGTGGGTTTTCCCCCTTTATGGCACTTGCAGTGTTCCTGAGGTTCTGTTTCGGGGGGTGCTGAAGCCACTTGCACTTGCCTGCAGTTTGTTTCCCTTGCAGGATCCTGGCTCGGAGCACTGGCCCTGCAAACACCCCAGGGCAGTGCTTATTTGCTTTAAGACCACAGCTTGCTTTGGAATTTCTTCTGCCAAACTTCAGGCCAATTCAGGGTTTGGTTTTTTTTTTCCTTATTCGTCCCCCTCCCTTCCAAAGAGAGAAACAAGTTTTCTTAGTCTCATCTTGCATCAGATTTGATCCCAGGCCAAAAAATCCAGCGTAGAAGGTGCTTTCCTGAGGCTGCTTCGCCTCAGTCTGACCTTCTGCGTGAGGATTCCTGTGCAAAATGGAATGATGTGACATCAGTTTTATCTGGGGCATCTTCCCCGTGGGGGAGGCCGGGGCAGGTCTGGGTCCCTGCTGCTCATCCAGAGGCTGCTGTGTTTTAACAAACACAGGTTTTGTTTGCTCCAGAGCTCTTGGGAGTCCTGGGATTTTCCCTAAAGTTCCTGTTTCTAATTAGGTTGCTCTCAGTTTTAAAGGCCAGAGATCCCTTTATGGCACGGGGTGGAAAACCTGAGCAGTCACTGACACCGCACAGAGGTGGGTCCTGCTTTTGTCCTGAGGTCTGGGGAGCCACTGTGTCTTCTTGGGATGTTAAAATAGATTCCTCCCAGGCCTTGGCTCATCCGTGGGGAGGCTGCTGGGCTGAGGGAGCATCACTTGCCGGGGACTGACTCACTCCGATGCGGTTCAGCGACTTCCTGCCGCTCTCACCGCTGGATTTGGGGAAGGGGGGATTGCAGGGTAGGGGGTCTGGGCTGTGGCCTTGCTGGATGTTAACCTGGCCCAGCTGCCTCAAGCTGGGCTTTGGAGCCAGGCCCTTCCAGGAGGGCTGTTCCCAGGGCCGGGCTCGCTCTGAGCAGGAGCAGAGTCGTTTGTGTGGGCCGGGGGAGACAGCACAGCCCCCAGAGCTGCAGCAAACAGGGCTGAACTCTGCCCTTCTGCCTCACCTCATTGTCTGACATTCCCCTGCGGAGGCCGGCCCGGAACTCTTCAAAGGAAATAATCCCAGCGCCGGGGCTGGAGCTCCCGGGGCTCTGCCTGTGCAAACAGTCTGGGCCTGGAATCCCCCAGGGCTGAGCTCAAGGGTCGGATTCAAACCCCGAACTCCGGGCTGTGCATCCCCGGCTGCCTCCCCCTCCCGTGGGGAGGAGGTGGCTCCGGGCTGCCGGGGCAGAGCCGCGCTCTGGGAGCGGGCAGCTGGTTGGGAACGGCTCCCGGTGTCCCTCTGGAAGGCTGGCGGAGGTGGGAGAGGCGCGGGGCGGCCTGAGGGCACCGCCGAGTGCCGAACCCGGGGCGGAAATCCTTGGGGGAGCGAAGAATGAGCAGGATGTCACGTGCGGGGCCGTGCGCGCCCGGCCCGGGCACAACAAAGGCAGGGGAGCCCCGCTCCTGCCGCTCCCACCCCGCTTCCTGCTGGGAACTGCCGCGGGAGGGGGAAGGGAATGGCAGGGCAGGAGCTGGCCCACCTTCGGGGCGGCTGGAGGGCTCTGCCTGCCTGCTTCCCTCTGCTGGGGTGTGCTGGGGGCAGCAGGGCGGTCCCCAGCTGGGACTGCTGTGCTCTGGGATGCTCCAGAGGTGTTGGCGTGTGTGGGGAAGGACGGGGCTCCCATCCCACATGACGGCCCTGTTCCCTTATCCATGGGCAGGCAGGTCCCACGGATGGGCTCTGTGGTCCCAGCACTCTGCCCCTTCAGAGCCTGCAGTTCCAGCCCCTCATGGAGAGAGTGGTGGGCCATGAGGAGGATTTGGTGTCAGGAGAGGGCTGGGAATGGGGGGCAGCCCCAGGGAGCAGCTCCCATGGACCCTCACACTGCTGGTCCTTCCCCCTGCTGAGCTCTGGCTTTGGTGTCTTCCCCCCCCCCCCCCCATTTCCCCCCGCCACCCTTTAGCACAAGAAGCTTTTTTTTTGTTATTAATAGCTATTGAGAGCCAGTAAAAAGTTTTAGAGGGTTTGGCCAAGCATCAGTGTGCTCATTTCCTGGAGCTGACACTGGAGGGGCGGGGGTTTGCTTGGATAACCCCCGGGGTTAACGTGGGGCTGAGGCACTGGGGGCTCTTGGGGGGCATCGTGGGGGCTTTTAGTGGTGTCACACGAGCCTGGAGAGGAGCAGAGGAAGGTGATGAGGGAGAGAGTGGGGCTGGGAGGGAGGACAAGGAGGGGTGGGAGGCTGCCAAGGGTCAAGCTGGGAGCAAAACCTAAGCTGGTGAATAGTGTGGGGAGAAATGGGGACGTGTGGGGGGGTCTGTGTCTCTCTCAGTGCCCTCCCAGTGTGTGCCCACCACCTACTTGATCCCCTCCATGTTTAGCTTCCTGACCATCCTTCCTGCCTCCCACAGGGGCATCCCTGTGAGGAGGGACCTGCCCTGCCCCCAGGCAGCTCCTGTGGGAGTCCTGAAGGGAGGAGGGGAGAGCTCAGCTTCCTTTTGGGAACCCCAGCTCTGGAATGAGCAAGGGGCTGCACAGGGGTGTGTGCAGAGCCAGTGTTGTGGAATCATGGAATATTTGGCTTAGAAAGGACCTTTAAAGGTCCCCTCATCCAAGCCCTGCCATGAGCAGAGCTGTGCACAGGAGAAGGAGATCCCTGGTTTGGGGTCTGAGCTGGGTGCTCCCTGTTTGTGGGGAATCCCACTGGCAGCACAGGGTTTTCCACCAGCCTCCCTGGGAAGGCACCCAGCCCTGAGGCAGGGGAGGTGCTGCACCCCTGGGCACACAAGCTCCCAGGGCCACACTGGTGTCTGCCCAGGTGGCTGCCAGCAGCCCAAACATCCAGGTTGGTTGGTGAGAGCAGAGGAAGAGGCAGCAAGGGAGACCAGGAGCTCTCCAGGGAAGGGGGCAGGGTGTTAGGAAGTCCTGGGTTCCTATTTGCCCCAGCCTGTTGGGTCCCAGACTGTCGTGGGAGCCCCGAGCATGGTCATTCCACAGAAACCTGCTGCATCCTGGGCAGGGTCACTGGCAGGAAGGTCCCAGCCCACCACAGCGGGGCTGGTGCTGGGGGGAAGTGCTCTGACTCAGCTTGTCGTGGCCTCTGGACCCACAGGGACCCTCCCAGCCAGGTGAACATCCTCTTTTCCCTACCTGGGAAGTCCCAGGCCTGACGTGGGCCCCATAACACAGGATTTACATGTGTCCTCTGCTCCTGTGGGCTCCTGGAGTCTCTGGCCTGGAGGGCCTTGGCTGCTGCCTCCAAAGGTCTCCAAACAGCCCTTACCCATGGGGACATTGTTGTCCCCACGTCACTCCCAACTGGCTCTGACAGCGAGATGATCATCAAGCATCTCAACTCCAACCATGGCCAGGCTTTCATTTGTTTATTTATGGGCACCAGGCACCTTGTGATGGTCCTGATACCTACCCCAGCTCCTCCCACCCCTCAGCTGTGGCACTGTCGTCATTGTGGGAATTTTCCGTGGTGCTGGAGGGGCTCTACAGAGCTGGGGGCGAGAGCCTGGAGCCCACAACCCTCTGTTGCCCTCAGCCTCCTCATAGTAACTTTTCTCCCTCTCCTTTTCCCCAGCTGGGAGCCCGAGGAGCCGCGCTGGGAGGACCCTCTCCACAGGATGTTCTCTCCACCAAAGACCTCCCTGTGAGCGGCGATGATGACAGTCCCGGCGGGACCTCGGGAAGCACTAACATTTCAGTAGCCCTGCACCCTTGGGTGGCCGCCTTCCCCTCCTTCTCTGCCCCCCGCCCTCCCTCCGCCCCCCGGGATGGTGTATTAACCAAGAAGAGCCCTGCTTCTGTCCTCCTCGCCCACCCATTTTCGGCAGCTCTGGGATTTGTATGGCAGCAGCGTAACCGTGGAGAGGCCGGGGTATCACAAACTTATGGATTTTGATAAGAGAGGAGGGAAAGGGGAGCTGGAGGAAGGTAAAAGGATGTCCAAGACAGGTGGAGGAAGGAGCGGTCATGGAGGCCGGGGCACTGGAACCAACTCGGGAGTGCTGATGGTGGGTCCCAACTTCCGCGTCGGCAAGAAGATCGGATGCGGCAACTTCGGGGAGCTCCGTCTAGGTGAGAAGGGTCTCTTTGTCCTCGCTATGCCCACCTGTGCTGGCATTGCCCTGGCACCCCCCTCCTGGGCTGGCGGTGGGAGGAGCTGGCACAGGCCCGTGGCACAGGCCCTGGGGTGTTGGTGGGCCCCGCGGGGCTGAGGCGCTGCCCGTGGCAGGCAGCCCGTGCTCCTGCAGAGGTTCCTCCTTCACACTGGGCCTGATGTCCCAAGGCCCAGCCCAGCCCAGAGCACTGACCACAGAGGTGCTCCCCGTCTCCTCCCCGTGCCCGTCGCCCTCTGGGTTTGTCAGGGAGAGTGTTATGGTTCAGCCCTGGCTGTGGGAAGTGGTGGTGGCCCACACAGGTCTGGGTGTCCCCCCAAATCCAGGAGCACTCCACGAGGAATGTTTCGGGGAATACTACTGTGTGCTCACCAAATCTCACCCTGCTTGTGCCCAGGGTGGTGCCCTCCCACTGTGCCCAGGAGAGGGGATGTGGGGGTCTGAGGGTGTTCCCTGTACTGGGACAAACCTTGGGGAAGAGGGTCAGTGTTTTATCCTGGGTGAATTCTCCAGTTGTTGCAACTGGGTGGGAGACTCTCCTAAAATTCTACACAGGGAAGAGGAAGGGAGGAATGAAACCCAAGCACCTTCTGTGGTCATTTCCATTTTGAACCAAGTTTATCAGGAAACTCCCCAAGCAAACACCAGCTCGGAGGGTGGGGAGGTTGCTCCTCTCCCACGACTGGGAATGTCCCAGGAGGCCTTCAGCGAGCTGTTAACCCTTCACTTGGCATCAGGCAGCTGGGAGAGGCCTGGCAGTGCCAGGCACCGCTGCTCAGCACAGCCTGGGTGTCTCCAGGAGTGCACACTGGATGTGTGGATGGAGTCCCTGCCAGCCAGAGCCTTGTCCTTGGCTGTGAGCGCTTTGGGAAGGGGCTTGTGCCCTGGGAGGAGGGAAGAGGGCCGGTCCCTGGGAGCCTGCGACAGCCACAGGCCTTGTGCTCCGTGGTAGTTTAAGCAGGGCCTTGCCAAGCTGAGCTCTGAGCTAAACCTGCCCTGCCTGTGCTCCCCAGGCGGGCTCTGGGCGTGCAGGAGGAGCCCTGGCTGGGCTGGGGCGAGTCCCCCCTCGCTGTGCTGCCCGGGGGGAGTTCATGGCAGCTCTCCCCAGTGTGACAGACTGGCTGGTGCCAGGCTGACCCCTCCTGTGCCCGAACTTCCCAATGGGATCACCCGTAATTGCAGAGCTGGGGAAAATGCCTTCTTTAAAATCCAACCAGGCAGTTCCATGTTCCACACAGCAGTGTCTGTCTCTCGTGGTGTTGTGAGGAGCTCTGAGCCTTCCTCCAGACCTCGTGGAAGGCCTGTGGAAGGAGAGGTGTTTGGGAATTTCACTGCTCCCTTCAGTTCCCGAGTGGGTCTGGACACTCCCGCTGCTGGTGCCTCCCTGCATGGCTGGCAGGGAAGGGGGGGATCGAGGGCTCTGAACCCTGCAGGGTCTACTTGTGTCCTTCCACCTCCTCTTCCCTGCTTGCCAGCGAGCATCCCACAGTGGATGTGTGGATCTGAGCTCTCTTCCAAGATCCTGCTCTGGGCAGGAGTCTGGAGCTGTGACTGTTGCTTTGTGACCCCCACCTTGGCCTCCCTCATTCTCACCGAGGGGACATGAGTCCCACAGAGATCTGAGGGATGTCTGTGGAACTGGCAGTTGTGCTGCTCTGAGCAGAGCCACTGCAGGGCCCTGGGAGCAGTTGGGCTGGGCTTGCTCCTGGCTGGAGGGACGAGCAGGGAGCTCTTCCCCCAGGCACTGCAGCGGTCGATCTCACAGCGAGGGTTTGTCCTTGCCACCAGCAAGAGAAGCTTCCAGTCCCTTCACGTGGTCTCCCTGCCCTGGCACACCCTGCAGGGCCTGGCCATAACGTGGTACAGCCTGAGCACAGGATCTCATCACGGCAGGGGAAGCCACAGCTATGTGGCCTTTCTCCTAAAATCACATCTCCCTTCCGTAGGTGTGCCTCCTCCTGCAGCAGGGCTCGGGAATGCTCCCAGGGCTTCACAGGGAGTAGGGATTCCTCCAGCTGCAGATGAGTGGTGAGGGACCAGAGGGATCCTGCTGTGAAGTGGTGGCATGAGCAGGGATGCTGTTACTGGGCACTCAGTTCTCCCCTGGGAATGGAGGATTCGGTCCTCAGGGCAGGCTGGGTGTAGGGGCCAAACTGGAGCTCAGTCTTGAAAAGGTCCCAGATCTTCTCTGGGCTTTTTCCTTCCTTACCAAAAGCCAGGAGATCTTGCAAAAACATGCATGGAGATGACTCCTGCAGCTCCCAGCAGTGGGGGTGGAGGAAGGGGATGTTGTCTTCCTAAAACAGGTACCACTTTGCCCAACTTCACCACCACCCTGAGAGGCATCTGTCCTTATGGTGCCTCAGCTCAGCTGCCCCTGGTCGAGTCAGGTGTCCTCCCGGGCACAGAGGTGTCCAAAATCAAAAGTGATTTGTTTAAAGATTAAATATTAAAAAACAAAAAAGTGGCATAAGGCATTTGTGGGGAGCCAGAAGGGGAATGACGTGTGTGAGAGTTGTGGCTGCCAGGGCTGTGCTGTGGATCCTGCCTCTCCACGTTCCTGCTGGCCTTGGCAGCCTGGGCAAGGCACAGACGTGGTGCCAGTCCCTGTCCCAGTCCAGCTGCACTGCTGGCCAGTTCCTCACTGGAGCAACACGGCTGGAGAGCTGGGCTGGGGGCTGCAGTGGGGGTGCTGCCCCAGCCCTCTGGGACAGGGGGGCAGGTTTAGGTCGTGCAGCTGCTGGGTCCTGTTCCCTGCTGATGTCCTTATGCTTCACCCCAAGCTGCTGAGTGCCCTGTCAACCTCCAGCTGTGGTCCAGTGCCAGCCCAGCTCCTCCTGGGCCTTTCCAATCCCACCCCTGGGCAGTGCCCACTGCCTGCAGCCCTCTGAGCTCCCCTGTGCCCACAGCCAGCCCACCCCTGTACTGGGGTGGGGTGCTGCCCTCTGAAACACAGGGCAGCAGGAAGCTGGTGACAGCAGGGAGACAGGAGCGTGGCTGGTGGCTCGTGTGCCCTGGCACTGGGTCCTGCAGCCCTTGGCCCCTGCCAGCTCCTGTGCCCAGGCCAGGCACGTGCTGCTCCCAGCAAGGGTTTGTTGGAGCAGCTGCTCAGGGGGGCTTTGTGCTGGGTTGGGGTAAGTGGAGAGGAGGAAAACTCAGGCATTAACCAGAAAGGTCAAAAATGAGCCCAGAGCATCTGGGTGCTCTGCCTGCTGCTGAGCTGGCTCAGAGCTGTCATCAGTCCTGCTGTTAGTCCTGCCTGGGCTGGGCAGGGGGCTCCCTGCTGAGCCCCTCCTGAGCCTGGCCCAAGGCCAGTGCTCCGGCCAGGCTGTGCCATGGAGCTACCCCGGGGCAGCCTCAGCCTGGATGGGGACCTGGCAGCAGCTGCTGCTTCTGTTCTTACTGCAGTAAACTCTGGCAAATGTGCTTTTTGCAGATTTTCTGGTCCCACCCCTCTCCCCCAGCCCACTGCTTGCAGTTCTACTGGCAGCTTGGAACCACAGCAGCTGTTTTCCTTTGAAGTTAAAGGCTGGAAATTAATATATTTTTTTAAGTAAACCCAGGATTTTGGAGGAAAGAACATGGGGGTTGGGTCTGTGTGTGGAGTGTGAGCCAGGGGCAGGTCACTGCTTATGAGTCTGGGGACATTCCCAGCTCTCCTGAGCTCTGGCTCTCAGGTCTGTCCTGCAGCATCCCAGCTGCTCACAGGGGATTATTTGGGGGCCACAAAAGGTACCTTCTAAAAACACGACTGGGTCAGTGCCCTGCCTGTGACACCCTGCTGTCCTGGGCCCTGCAGAGCCCTCCCTCCAAACTCCCTCCGAGGGCTCAGCCTCCCAGAGGTGGGAGCTGCAGGCCCAGCACACACTGGGGGTGGGTCACGGGTGTCTTTGGAGGGGGCCCAGGCACTCCCTGCCTGCTGCTCCTGCCTCCCTTGCTGGTGGCTCACACTTGGTTTTCCTCTTGGTCATTCAGAGCCTCCTCTAGAGGAAGGTCAAGCTCTGAAATAGGTCTGGGTTTATTTCTGATGGTGTTAAACCCCTGGTGCTCCAAGGAGCTGTCACTGCTCGGCCTGAGGCAGCTCTGGCAGGGCTGGGCTGGGCCTGGCTGCCTTATCCAGTGCTCCTCTTCCACATCCCCTGGCACTGGGGAAGCCAAATTCCTGTCCCAGTGCCCAGCTGTGCCCAGCACAGCTCTGTGCTGCTGCTGCTGCTGCTGCTGCTGCAGGGCCGTGGCACGAAGGGTCCCAGCAAGGGCACTGTGGTGACACGATTGAGGGGCAGTGCCAGGCAGAGCACTCACTGCTGCTCACTGCTCCCCTCGTGACAGGAAGGACATGGAGGGGCTGGAGCGTGTCCAGGGAAGGGAACGGAGCTGGGAAGGGGCTGGAGCAGCAGGAGCAGCTGAGGGAGCTGGGGGGGCTCAGCCTGGAGAAAAGGAGGCTCAGGGGGGACCTTCTGGCTCTGCAACCCCCTGACAGGAGGGGGGAGCTGGGGAGGGTCGGGCTCTGCTGCCAGGGAACAAGGGACAGGAGGAGAGGGAACGGCCTCAAGCTGTGCCAGGAGAGGTTTAGGTTGGAGATTAGGGAATATTTCTTCTCTGGAAGGGTTGTGAGATGTTGGAACTGCCCAGGGCAGCGGTGGAGTCACCATCTCTAGAATTGTTCAGAAAGCGTGGATGTGGCACTTGAGGACACGGGTTAGTGGTGGTGGTGCTGAGAGTTGGACTTGATGACCTTAGAGGGCTTTTCCCTTCCTGATGATTCCACAATTCCATGACTCCAGGCCGCCTGGATGGGGCCTGGCTGGGAGCAGTGCAGAGCTCAGCTCCTGCTGGGGCTGCCCTGATGTGCAGGAACAGGTGCTGGAGCCCAGTGCTGCCAAATCCCTTTGGAGGGGACAGCAAAGCCACCTCTGGTGTTGAAGCACAGCACAGGCCCAGGCCGGGCTCTGCTGGCGTTGGCTCTGCTCTGCTCCACACGCCCGGTCCTGCAGCTGCTGGCAGCTGGATTTGGAGGCACCTCCAGCCCTGAGCAGGGCGAAGGCCTCTGCAATGCAAATATTTGCCTTCTGCCGCCCATCTCAATGCTTTTCTCTTCTGTTTCCTTTCAGAAGCACCTTTTGTGCTGTCAGTCCTGCAGCTCTGCCTGACTGAGGCCTCCCAGGTGCTCCCGAGGGCTCCACATTTTGGGTGTTAAAGTGACCCCATTGTGAGCACTGAGCAGTGTGGGAGGTGCTCCAGGAGCTGGAGTGGGGAGTTCCCTGGCGTGGAAGGACCCTGCATTCCTGCCTTCTTGCTCTCTTGCTTTTTCTTTTCCTGGTTTTTTAATTCTTACGACAGGCTGGTTGTGCTCTCTGTGCCTTCCTTTAGCTGGGGAAGGGGGAGCAGAGGGGGTGGTTTGACAGTCTGTGCCCTCGCTGCTCCCCAGCTTGTCCATCAGCTGTGTCCAGGCCTCCTGAGCATTACAGGAAAGGATGAACCAAGGGGGTATAAGATGATTTGGGCTCAGTTTTGGGGCTGGGAGAATACTGCCAGCTCCCAGAGCAGTTTTGTGGGTGGCTTTCTGTGCCAGTGAGCCACGGAGGAGGGGACAGTGTGGTGGGGACAGGACAGATGACACCTGACAGGGACAGGGTGGAGCTCTCCAGTCCCAGCCCTGCTGGGGATGCTCCTGCCTCCATCCTTTCTCCCACCCTGCTGTGCTGAGCTCTTTTGCAGGTGTCCTGACATTTTTTTCCCCTCCGTAATTTTTCCCCCTTCAGACCCAGCCTTTCCTCAGGGAAAATCCAGCTGTGAGTTTTCTTGTTGCACGTTCTGCCCTGAAGGCAGCAGTCATTCTGTTGGACTGCAGGGCTCTGTGGGCTCTCTGGAGCCATTCACAGGCCTGGGAGATGTCCTACCTCCTCCCCAGGAAATGCCAGTCCATGATGGGCCAAACCCCCTGGATCTGACACAGGCTGTGCCCGCCAGATGTTCCTCCCTCCCGAATCACCCACTCCCTCACCACTCTGAAGGGATTTGGTTATGCAGAGGCAGGAGACAAAGTGGCTTGGCAGAGGTCCCCTGGGATGGGAGAGGGTCAGGGAGGCAGCAGGACTGAGCCCCTCCTTGGCTGCAGAGCCCATCCCTGGGAGGAGCCACTCCATTAATATCTCCCATTCATCCCTCTTCCCGTAATCCTGCCGCCGACTGGCGCTCAGCAGCTGGCTCTGATGTCACCCGGCGAGGATTTATTGCTGCTTCAGGTGGAGAGCAGCAGTCAGAGCAGATGAAATCTTACGCCAGGAGGAGCTTGTTCCCTAAGCAAATTGCTTGGAGAAAATCCGAGGAGACAGATGCAGCTCCATCAGATACAGGGATCGCGTGTCTGCTGGCTCTGAAGGGAACTTGCTGCCGTTAACTCCCACCTCCCCGGGAGGAAACACTCGGATCTGCTCCTGCAAACCTCTCATCTTTGCCTTTTTGGGCCTGGGCAGAGGTTGTACTGACCCTGCCCAGGTGTGACCCTTTCTCAGGCACCCCTGGGGGATGTGCAGACACCATGAGCTCAACCTTTCTGAGGCTACGGGTGTGAAAAGGTGCAGGGTGGAGCTCTCCAAGGGGTCACATACAGGATGCTGTCCCTTCAGCTCCCCTGGGCACTCAGAGCCAGGCTCCTGACCCTCCTTGCAGCTCCTCCTACAGTCTGGGTCACACCATGGATCTGCTGCTACTTCCCCTGCACCCTCGGGCAGGTGGGAGCATCCCCAGGGATGAGGTTGATCCACACACGTGTGTGCACACACACACATGCACACACGTGTGTGCCATCCCCAGGAGCGACTCCAGCCCTGGGAAGGAGATTTCCAGCTGCCTGCAGTGCCCTCAGACTACTGCCAGATGCTCCTGGGGGTCCTTCCTCCTGGCCACCCACAGCCCAGTGTCCCCTGGCTCTGGCCACCCCTCCCGGAGCCCCTCTCCATGAGGGGAGAAGCACCAAGTCCCAGCCTTGTTCCTGCCTCGCCCAGTCACATCCCTGCAGGCCCAGACTGGGATGCTGCCCCCTCCCAGCATCCTTGGGTCCGGCCCCCAGCATCCTGCCCATCCCAGAGGAATCCACATACCCCACCCGGGGGTGATAACCAGGCGTGTTGCAACTCCCCACAGTGGGTTCTGCTCCCACTCGTGCCTCGAGGCCTGTGCAGGTGTTGTGGGAGCTGCTGAACCTGTTCAGGATGTTTTTGAGCCCGTGATGCCTCGGGGGCTGTGGTGGGGGTGGTGCAGGGACTGCTTTCCATTGCCTTCTCCTGTGTCTCCCTGCAGGAAAGAACCTCTACACCAACGAATACGTAGCGATCAAATTGGTGAGTGGCTGTCGAGGGGGGTGTTCAGGCCACGGGGAAGGAGGTTGCTGCCCCTCCCCAGGAGTTGGGGAAGGTGGAGAGAGGGGGTTGGAGTGTGGTGGATGGGAGCAGGAGCAGGTTGGGATGTGGTGGCTGGGAGGCTGCGGGGGAGCTCCGCTCACCACTCGGAATCCAGGGCAGGCTGGGAACACACGTCATTGCAGGTGGGGTGATCTGGGGCTGGGGAGGGAGGAGCTGAGGCTTCTCCTCTCCCAGCCCTGCCCATGGCCTGTGCTGTGCTCAGCCAGTGGCAGCAGCAGAGGGACCTCAGGGAGGAGTGGTCCCACTGGTACCTGCTCCCATTCATGGCTACCCCAGGATCCAGATCTCCCTGGCCTGGGTGGATCTGGCTCCCATATGGGCTGATTTTCTCTCATCATCCCCTGTGGCTTCATCTCTGTTTTGTACTGGTTGTTCTCAACCCCAAATGCTCAGTCCAGCTGCTGCCAGCATGTGAAGGAGATGTCTGACAGCCAGACCCCCTAAACACCCTGCCCCCTAATTAACTGTTCTCCTTCTCTCCTCCAAGGAACCCATAAAGTCCCGGGCCCCCCAGCTGCACCTGGAGTATCGGTTCTACAAACAGCTCGGCAATGCAGGTATGGGGCTGGGCTGTGGGGTCCTGCCTGTCAGGGACCCTGCTGGGAGAGGGGCTTCCCCTAAATGTGACTCTGCAACTTCGCTCCCGGCCTGAGCAGCTCCTGCCCATCTGCTCGGTGGGGAGGGGCTGGTTTTACACAGAGTCTAATCTTTGATCTCTTTTGATTTAGTGCTCCCCCCCCGCCCCCACAGCAGAGTCAGGGATGCAGATGGAGCTGCCTCCAGGGGCAGAGCCAGGCTGTCTGCAGCAGGAGGGAGGGCAGTGTGGGGCCGTCCCCCCTCTGCAGCCCCCGTCCCTGCCCGGCACAGCAGGGCCCTGTTGCAGCCCCACACAGCCCCTGCTCCATGTCTTGCAGAAGGAATTCCTCAGGTTTACTACTTTGGCCCCTGTGGGAAGTACAACGCCATGGTGTTGGAGCTGCTGGGCCCCAGCCTGGAAGATCTCTTTGATCTGTGTGATCGCACCTTCACGCTCAAGACTGTCCTGATGATCGCGATCCAGCTGGTGAGCAGCTCCTCCTGCTCCTCCCTGGGGCTCCTCCTGCTCCTCCCTGGGGCACTCCTGGCTGCCTGGGGGGACAGGGGTGGGTGGGCATGGGGGACACCCCACAGGGAGCTGGAGGGAGGAGGGGTGAGCCAGTGCCCAGCAGGTCGCAGGAGGCACATCCCAGACCACTCCTCCCATTCCTCGCCCCCTCCCTGGCAAAGGAGGGCTCTCCTCAGCCCAGCACAGCCCCTTCTGAACATCTCCCTGTGTGTCCAAGGTACAGCTGGGCTGGGGTTGTCTCCCAGGGTGGGAAGACCCGATGTTCCCCTCCTTGCATTCTGTGGGGATGGTCAGGCCGGGGGGGAGCAGGGCAGCTGGCTGGGGCAAGGTGACCAGAGCAGGGGGCAGGGGAGGGGTGCAGGGGTGTGTGCAGGACACAGGGGGTGTCTGTCCCCTGACACTGACACCTCCCTGTGCCCCAGATCACACGGATGGAGTATGTCCACACCAAAAGCCTGATCTACAGAGATGTGAAGCCGGAGAACTTCCTGGTGGGGCGGCCGGGCAGCAAGCGGCAGCACACCATCCACATCATCGATTTTGGCCTGGCCAAAGAGTACATTGACCCCGAGACCAAAAAACACATCCCCTACCGAGAGCACAAGAGCCTGACAGGGACAGCACGTTACATGAGCATCAACACCCACCTCGGGAAAGGTGTGTTGGGCACCAGGCAGCCTTTCCTCTGGCAGAGGGGGAGGGAATGCAGGGAATGAGATCGGCCCTGTCAGAGGTGGGGCTGGGCACAAACTGCCTCTCCGGCTCTTCAGGGTTTTGGCAGGACTTTTGGGGTGCTGCAGGGTCTGGGAGGGACATGGACAGTGTCTGGAGTGGGAACATGCCCATGTCTCTCTTTCTCCATGCAGAACAAAGCCGCAGGGATGACCTGGAAGCATTAGGGCACATGTTTATGTACTTCCTCCGTGGGAGCCTTCCTTGGCAAGGCCTCAAGGTAAGTGCCAACTCCTTGGGTCTGGCCAGCATGCCCGTGGGTCTGGCCCTGCCCTGGCACGGGGGGGGGAAGCTTTGGCCCTCGGGGGGTTGGAGGGTTGGCACCCCACCAGATCTGAGCTCCGTGCCAGGCCCTTGCTGTGCTGAGCAGCTGTAGGGTCTGGGTGTCCCCCCACTTTGGGGGGGTCCCAGCTGCTCTCACAGTGGCTCTTCTGGAACTGCACTCCCTGGTGGTTGTCCTCCAGATCTGCCCTGGTGAGGGAATTCCCTGGGAATGAGCTCCTCCTGTTACCTGGGAAAGGGTGACCCAGAAACCATCTGTGGTCTGGTGCCCCCGTGCCTCCCCTCCCTGGCACTGACCCTCCCTGTCCCGCCAGGCCGACACGCTGAAGGAGAGGTACCAGAAGATCGGCGACACCAAACGAGCCACCCCGGTGGAGGTGCTCTGTGAGAACTTCCCAGGTGAGAGCCCTGCCCTGCCTGGCCCTGTCCCCAGCCCTGTGCCCAGCCCCTGACCCCCTGTCCCCGCAGAGGAGATGGCCACGTACCTGCGCTACGTGCGGCGGCTGGATTTCTTCGAGAAGCCCGACTACGACTACCTGAGGAAGCTCTTCACAGACCTGTTCGAGAGGAACGGTTACGTGTTCGACTACGAATACGACTGGGCAGGGAAGCCTCTGGTGAGTGGGGAGGGGCTGAGCAGGACAGAGGGCACCCCGGGGGTCAGAGCAAGCAGCCAGGGAGGATGCAGGTCCCAGCTGTCCCCTGTGCCCGAGGGATTGGCTCCATCCATCCTCACCACTCACCAGCTCCAGGCTGGGGCTGTTGTGTCGATGGGTCAGAGCTGTGACACAGGGATGGGAGGCTCCTGGAGCCAAGGGGACCCCAGCAGCCAGGCTGGCACCTCACTTTCTGCCATGGGCACCCTCCATGGGCTCTCTGCAACCAGATAGCACACGAGGAGCCATTGGGGCAGGGGTGGGGACTGGGTTCAGGCCCTGGTTCTGGGGGGCGGTTGTGTGTGTGGGCAGAGGTGGGATCAGGGTGCAGGGCAGCGGGAGGGCTCCGTGCTGGCACTGACGTTGTCCCTGTGTCCCCAGCCCACGCCCATTGGCACGATGCACAGCGAGGTGCAGGTGCAGCCCCCGAACAGAGACAAAGCACAGCCACACCCCAAACACCAGGTGAGCTGGGGCACGGCCGGGGCACAGCGACCACGGGCTCGGGCAGCCTGGGCTGCGGCTCCACGGGCACGGAGGAGCCCGGGCTGGAGCAGGGACTGGACGTTCCTTTTTCCCCAGTGCTGTCTGTGGAGAGCTCCCCAGCACAGCACGGGGTCTGTGGCTCTCAGGGGCCCAGGGCAGTGTCCCTGGCAGAAGCAGGAGGAAGCACCGTGGGGGCTGTGGCAGGGCCAGGGGGTGCCAGGCCTGGGCATCAACCACTGAGCTGCAGGGTCAGCCCCGGGTAATGGGTGAGGGAATGGTTCAGGCTGAGGACCTGTGTCCCCAGCGCCGTGTCCCCATGGGGGTAACTCGCTGCTCTGCTTGTGGTGCCAATTCCATTGATGGGATGGTGACAAGGACAAGGGAGGGCAGGATTGGTGGGGCAGCCTGGCAGCGTTTTGCCCCGTGCTGGGGCTGCCCGTGCCCAGGGCACAGGGAGCTGAAGCTGGGAGCAGCCCAGGGCAGGGATTGGGCAGAGCTGTGCCGGCAGCTCCCTGCCAGGGTCACTGTGGGGAAGGGGCTGCACTGCCCAGCCCTTCTCTGAGGCCAGTGCCATGGCCTGTCCTGCCCCAGTGCAGGACACAACTCTGGGAATGCTGGCAGCCAGAGCAAACCTCATGTTTCCCAGACCCTGATCCTTTTGAACCTCCATGAGGAGCAGAGGTCCTGCCAAGGCCCTGGAGCCAAGGGTGCAGCTCCCTGTGCTCCTCACCCACACCCCAGCCCAGCAGTGCCCCTGGAGCATCCTGGCTGCTCCCAGAGCCTGGTACAGCCCTGGCTCTCACTGGCCAGGGGCTGGGAATCGCTTCCTTGGGGAGAGGGAAACATCTTCAAATCACCTCTGGCTCATTCGTGGGAACTCCCAGTAAGGTCTGCTCTCCTCTAGCACCACGTTCGGCATCCCTTCTCCAGAGCGCTGGGAAGAGCAAAGCACAGAACTCCTGGAACATGGGAGCAGTGTCCAGCCTGGGGACACAGGGTGTCCCCACAGCCTTGGGGCTGTGCCCTGCTCACCAGGAGAGGGTTTGGCTGTGGGAACAGCCGAGCATCCCCTGCCCTGGAGGAGCAGCACCCTTTGCTCCACACCGGCCCCACCAAGCTCCGCGTCGTCCTGAGGACATGGAGAGTGGCTGTGGCACCACCTGGGCCCGGCTCTGCCACCCCAGCCCGCTCCCAGACACGGGGCTGGCCCTGCTCTGCCCTGTCTGGGGTGGCTGTGAGGGGTGGCAGGGGGACACAGCCCCCAGTGTCACCGCAGGGACCTCTTGGAGCCGCCGGGTCGGTGCTGCACTGGGCGCCCTCCGCAACCACAAACCCGAGCTGCCCCAGTCATGGTTTTGCTTTTGCATGTCTTATTTTCTCGACTCCCTTTTTGCCACTTTTCCCGCTCCTTCCCCTCCACTCCTCCCTTCTCTTCCCCATTCTTCCTCTTTTTCTTTTGTTTTCTTTTCATTCTGTTCCTCCTGCCTGTCGCGAGCAGCCGCCCGAGGGGACGGAGTTGTGGGATCCTCAGGCCGGTGGGCAGCCTGCCGAGGAGCCTGTGGGAGCTCACCTGGCAGCCGGCAGGCTCGGGGGGTCCGTCCAGGTACATAAACCACGCGCCGAGGGCAGGGGCGGGCGCGAGAGGGAGCGGAGCCACCCGGGATCAGCCCCGCTCCCCCGCCCCGGGGCCACGCGGGCTCCTGCCTCATCCCGGGCTCCTGCCTCATCCCGGGCTCCTGCCTCATCCCGGGCTCCTGCCTCGGCCGCAGCACGTGCTGCCTGTCCCCAGTGTGTGACGTGAGGGTAACAGCTAGGAGACGAGGGTGGCGGTGGTTGGGGGCTGCAAGGGTCGCTTGGTGTTGAGGAGGGGACTCGGAGGGCATTTGGAGATGGATGGATGGACGGATGGATGGAGTGCTGGCTCTGTGCCACACAGCTGGGGGGGCATCGCTCTGCCCTCAGTGCCGCTCGTCCCAGCAGTGCCCGACGAGCAGGGCACCTCCCTGAGTGGAGCGCTGGCTCCGACCCTGCTTCTCCTCCCTTCCCGGCCGCTCCCTGGCCGCGCGTCCCCGCCTCCGCCCCGCACTCGCGCCGTCAGCCCCGTGCTCTCCGCCCTCGCAGCCTCCCGCCCGCTGCCGCTCTGCCCCCCGGGCCTGGGGGTCCATTCCCGCATGGATGGTGGGGCATCCATGTGCCGAGTCCCCTGGCCAGGCCTGCGCTGCTCCCTCCGTCTCTGCTTCCGTCCCCGCCGCTGTTGCTCGTTCCCGCTGCTCCGCGGTGATGCTGGTGCTCGGTCCGGCTGGGGCCCTCCTGCCGTCGCGGGGCCGGGCAGTCCGGGGGGAGCCGAGGGACCTGCCCCCCTCGAGCTCTGCTCGGCTCCTCCTGTCCCTCCCGTCCCTCTCCTCTGCTGCTCCCCCTCCCGCCCCGCAAACCCTCCTGCCGAGCTCCGCCTGCGCCCGGCGCTGCGGGGAAGGGGACACGCTCGGGGGTCTCCGCGCTGTTTTTGGGGGGCTGTATCCTGACGTGGCCCTGCTGGCTGGGCATTGGCTGTCGGGTGGCAGCTCCTCCGTGGCTTTGGGAGAGGCCGAGACCCTCAGCGGGGCCGAGCAGCTTGGGGAGCCTCCCTGTGCATCCCCAGGGAGCTCCTGCCTTTGCCTGCGGGCAGCGGGCGCAGGAAGGGAGTTCAGGCACCTCCCAGTTGCCTGTGCCGGCCCTGTCCTTGCTTTGGTGGCTCGGATGTCCCCCCGAGCCTGGCACTCGCCCGACCCTGCTGCCCTGGCGAGTGGGCAGGAGCTCAGGGACCCCTCGGGGTGGGCACTGGGCTGGGTCCTGCAGACCCGGCGGTGCCGGCTCTCGGGGCCGGGGAGCAGGAGCCGTGTCCGGTTGCTCAGCCGTGGGAAGGTCTCCTGGGAGCTCACGGCTTCCCCGGGCTGTGTCTCCTGCACACGCCGGAGCTGCCGGCGAGCCCCCCTCCCGGTGGGATATGCGGGGGTTCCCTGGAGCCGGGATCCTCCCGGAGGTGCTGGGGTCAGACCTCTCCGTGTTGGTGCTGTGGGGAGGGCTCAGCACCGAGACTGAGCGCTGTGGTCTGGGCCAGGCACCATCCTGTGCCTGCAGGGACCTCGGTGCTCCCGGGGAGAGCCCGGGGGTCTCCTGGGCTGCCCCCCCCGCCGCGGGGAGGGGACGGGGCTGCGAACCCCGGGCTGCCCCCGCTGACACTCGTCTGTCCCCAGGTGATGAGCTCCACTAACGGAGAGCTGAACACAGACGATCCGACGGCAGGACACTCGAACGCCCCCATCACAGCCCCCACCGAGGTGGAGGTGACAGACGATACAAAGTAAGGCCCGGCCCCGCTGCCCCTCCCCGGGGCCACGCCGGGGGTGGGTTCGGCACCGCGGTGCCCTGTGCCCTCCGGGGAGGAACAGCCCAGCTGTGCCCCGGCACCCCCGAGGGGTGTCCCTGCAGGGCCACCCCACCCGGCCCTTCCCACCTCGCTCCTGCACTGAGGGGGTGCCCGGATCTGGGCTGCTCCTTCTCTGGAGCCCCGGCTCTGGCCACGTGGCTGGCACAGGATGCCGTGGCCAGTGTCATTCCCCTGGTTGGTGCCACCTGCTGTGAAAGGTGTCACTTGCCGTGGCCATCGTGGTGTCCCCAGTCCAGCCCCTGCCATGTACCAAGGGCACTTCCCGGAGCAGCTCTGCCCACGTGGGGGTCTCTCCAAGACACCGAGGGGTCTCTGTGCCCCCTGACCACGGGGGTGCCGCGCCCTCTGTCCCAGGTGCCCAGGCTCTGACAGGTCCCTCTGTCCCCAGGTGCTGCTGTTTCTTCAAGAGAAGGAAGAGGAAAACCACCAAGCGTCGCAAGTGAGCCGGGGCCGGGCGGAGCCGGGACGGCTCCTCTCCCTCTGGCCGTGGCTGGATGTTGACCCGCGGAGCCGGCGGCCCCTCGGGCTGGACGGGGACGGGGGGGCCGGGCCGGACGGGCTCCCCCAGCGCCCCACGCGCAGCTGGGGAGCGGGGCCTCCCCAAACTGCTTGTCCTTTCCTCCGCCACCCGCCCGGCGCGTGGCCGTTTACTCGAACCAAGCCCAACTTCGCTGAAGTTCCTGCGTCCGTCAAACAGAAAAAAAAAAAAGGAAGGAAAAAAAGGAAACCGAAACAAATCCACGGCGTCACTTGCTTTGAGTCTATAACTAGTCTGAAATGGGGATCAACTACAGACTCTGACCCGTCGCTGTCAGAAGAAGACGAAGACAATTTCGAGAGCAGTGGGCTAAGGAGGAATTTTTTTTTTCTGTTGCTTCTTTGTCTCTTAAGTTAATTTAAAGTGAGTCTCGGTGCAGAGTGCTGAGTCGTCAGTCTTTGACCGTCATCTTCAGTGTTACCGAATTCTGCTCTTCCCTCGGGCCCCCGCCCCGCGCCCCCCGCCGGGTCCCCCCTCGGTCAGGCCGTCGGTGACAGCGGTTCGGGCTCCGCCCGGCGAGGGGGAGCCGGGGCCGCGCGGGGCGGGGAGAGGAAACGCGTTTACAGTTCATTTACGATGCACTTTTGTGAGCAATACAGGCGCCGTCCGGGCCCGCCGGGAGCGGGTCGGAGACTCCCGGGGGCTGGGGGGACACAGGGACAGGGACGGCCGAGACCAAAGGGACCCACGAATGGCGGTGGCAGAGCAGGGAGGGGAAGCAGAGCAGCCTCGCGTGTGGCGCTGCCGTGTCTCGGGGCTGGATGTCGGAGGGGTGGGCAGGGGCAGCCTTGGTTTTTAGTCTGAGCCCCCCGAGGCCCCGCGGTCGGGGCTGGAGGCACGTGGTGAGCGCCGGGCAGTGAAGGGCAGCGGGGTGTCCCAGCTCTGCCAGCGTGGAATTCCCTCACCATGGCAGCCTCCTGCCATGGCATCCTCCCTCCATGGAATCCTGCACCGGTGCCAGGGCCCAGCCTGCCCCTGGGGGGAGGAACTGGAGTTTTTGGAACTGACACACACACACACCCCCACACCCCCACACACACCCCCCTTGCTCCTCACCACCCCCGGGGCACCGCAGCTCCCCACGTGACTGACCCCGTGCGCTGTCGTGTGTATTGATTGTGACACATTTTGGGGGGGACACACACTTATCTTTACCAAAATCCTGTTGTTCTGCCCCGAGGGGGGCTGAGGCTGTGCGGGGGGGGGCGGGGGGGATGGGACCATCTGTGGCTGCTTCGAAACATTTGTCCAAACTGACCATCTCGGGGGACTGGGGGGGCACGGGGGTCTCCCACGGGCCGTGGGGGCCCTGGGGAGGGAACTGCGCCGGGGCCCCTCTTGGTCCTGAATTCGGGATGTCAAAGCCCGGCTTTGGCTCCTCCGGGCAGGGCGGCCCCAGCTGCTGATGTGTCTCTGGCCACGGCGGGGAGGGGACGTGCAACGTTTGACCTCGTGTCCCCAGCGAGGCGAACAAACAAACAAATCTTAAAAAAATCGCCTTAAATTTTCACTGGAAGTGGCCCCTTCTCAGCACGTCGGCTCGGAGCAGCCCCGGCGGAGTCCGAAGAGGAGCCGCGGAGGGGAAGGGGCGCGGCCATCGGGGTGTTCCCGGCTCCGTGTTCCCGGTATTCCCGGTGTGCCCGGCTGCGTCCCCGGCCCGAGCCCGGGACTCTCTGTCCTTCCAGCGAGGAGTCCAAATACTGCGATTGTACGTGAGAGCGTTTGTTCCATTGCGAGTTTAGTTACTGCTTTAAAAAAAAAAACACAAACCAAGTGTACAGAAACGGCATTTCAATTTCTCTGATGCTTCCTGGAAGCCATAGAATTTAGGGGCTTTTTTTTTTAATAAAACCAAAAAATAATAATAAAAAAAAAATCTTTAAAACCCAACGCTTCTGCATTCCGTGCTTGATTGGGTGGGGTGGGGTCCTTGTCCCGGGGGTGGTGGGAGCAGCCCCAGGCCCCCTGCCCGTGGGCCTTTCCTGCTGCTGAACCCTGTGGAGCTAAAGATCCATCCCCCCATCTCTTCTTTCCCGTGAGGCAGCGGGAGGAAAGGCTGAGGTGGGATCAGGGGAGCAAATCCAGCCTGACCCTGCCCAGGCTCCCTGTGGACGCTCCTGTAACGCCCACGAGTGAGGAAGGTGATGGTGTGGGAGGGCAGTTCCCAGCTGGACAGGGTTCAGAACTGGGGGTCCAGGCTGAGACCACACCCGGGGCTGGGCTGTGGGGAGCCCTCAGCTGAGGAGGAGGAGGGAGGACAGGGTGTTGTGCTGAGCCAGGCACGACCCAGCCACGGCCACAGCACCGTGTGACAGCACCGACTGCCCTCGAGCAGAGGGGCTGGGCCGGGCTGTCCCTGCTCCCGGCACTCCCGTGCCCGGGTGAGGAGCTCCAGCACAGCCAGGAAAGGGTGGGAAGCTGCTCCCAGCCCGGGGGGGTCACGTTCAACGCGGCCCCGCTGCTCCCTCGGGCAAAGGGCAGAGCCCCGGAGACACAGGAAGGGGCTGTGCCAATCCCAGCCCTCATCCCTGCTCCAGCAGGATTCCCTGCTGGGAATCCCATGGCAGGGAGCAGCCCTTCACCTCCAGACCTGGGCCTGCCCCTACAAAGGCCGAGGCAGCTTTTAGTGCATTTAATTGCCAAGACCCTTCAATTAAGGTTAAAGAAATTCAGTCATAAAAGAGACCAGAGAGTGCCAACCCAGCACCATCCTGCTCCCTCCCCCAGACAAACACAGGATCCACCAGAGCCTCGGCCCCAGGTCTGGGCTCCCTCATCTTTGGGATGCCCAAGGATCTGGCTCATCCCCCAAGTCATGGAGGGGGAAGCTGAGGACCCTCACCCTGGGCTGGGGGAGAAGGGCCAGGGGAGCCAGCTCAGCACAGATTCCCCCCTCCACCTTCCTTCCCTCTGATATTCCAGCAGATCCTCAGATCACACAGAAACCTTGTAAAGACAACCTGGGTGTCTTTATTGTTTCCTATTTACAAATCACAAAGCTGGCCAGAAGCAGAGTGTGAACACGGAACGAGAGCATCGGATACATTCATCAATAGCACGGAGGGGACGCCCCGCTCCGCTCGGAAGGTGACGTGGTACAACAGGATGGCTCATACTTTGGGAACAGGCATGTCCAACAAGGAATTACATTCATCTATCTACAAAAGCCAGAATTGCATCAAACTGCGGGAAAAGCCGTTAAGAACAGAAATTGCTCGGGTGTAGTTCAGAGTTTGACTCCTCTCCTTCCACTGCCAGACCTGCCCCGTGGGGGGAGGGCAGGAAGGTGGGATTTGGGATGAGAACTCACGTAACAAAATAAGAGAACAGATGCTTCCAGGGAAGAGCAGCAGGGAGGGCACCACCACGGCCGGGCAGGGCCAGCCCCACCCTGCTCTTCCCAGAGCCGAGTGCGCAGCTTTGCTTCTCTCCAATTCCATCATTCCACTATTTCCACCTGCACCAGACGCCCCGAGGTGCAGAACCCAGATCAGCCCCCCGGGGAAGGCACCAACAGGGGCCCTGGGTGCCAGCAGTGACGTTCCCACCACCTCTGGGAGAGGGGCAGCAGCAGGAGCAGGAGCAGCTTACGTACATCCCGAGGGTGCCCGGGCTATGAATCCACCTCACAACACTGTTAGCATTGCACAGTCAGGTTCAGTCACCAAGTCATGGACCCACTTGGGTTTTCTTCTTTTTTTTTTTTTTTCCTTTTTTTAAATTTTTTTCTATTATTTTTCAGTACTGGCCATATCAGAACCATCCCACTGGAGTCAGGCTGACGAGACACAGCTTACACTGTGTTCCTGGAGATCAGGACACGCTCTGGGCATCTCTGGCAGCTGCAGGGGAGGAGGTGCAGGGTGTTCCCAGCACCCAGCACAGCCCCAGGACTGAGCCAGAGGAGGGGATCCCCTTCCCCAGAAAATGAGCACCAGCCAAGGAC
This sequence comes from Corapipo altera, assembly GCF_003945725.1. Classification (NCBI taxonomy): domain Eukaryota; kingdom Metazoa; phylum Chordata; class Aves; order Passeriformes; family Pipridae; genus Corapipo; species Corapipo altera. The sequence goes on from NW_020885036.1 coordinate 177,488, forward strand.
AACCTGGTTTCAAGTTCCAGCAGTGAAATCCTGTGGCAGGAGGGTGACAGGGCTCCATGTGATGGAGCAGAGCAGGGGGTCCATGAGGGGAACCTCAGCTCTGAGGCAGCACCACCCTGGCCAGTCCCACGCAGACTCTGCTGGTTCCAGTCCTGCAGCCAAGCTGAGCTTAATTCCAGCTTCCTTTGCAGAGCAGGGCAGGAAGAGTCCTGTGGTCTTCCCCAGCAGGCAGTGACTGTGGGGCTGCTCAGGCAGCCCCAGGAGCAGCACCCACCCTTCCCCACTCTGGGGAGCAGCCAGCCCTGAACGGGTACAGAGGGGCATCTTCGAGGTCACTGAGCTCAACAGGGGATGTTGTGAGTGCTGCATCTCCCTCCTGGGCCTGCCCCACAGGCACTGGGCAAACACACACTGGCACAGAGAACATTCCAGGTTTTCCTGAACCGTTTGGTCCATCCTTGTCCATCTGCTGTGTTAGCAGGTACCAGGCAGGGGCACATCCAGCCTCTCTTCCTGCTCCCACCAGGGCAGGGTAGCAATGCACAGGAACAGAGGAAAGGCATGGAACCAGCAGGAGTGCCCAGGAACAGGGGACAGGTGAGGCAGGTGCCCTTCTGCTTCCACTGACAAACCCTGGTGGCTCTGAAAAGGACCAGCACAGCAACGACCAGTAATGACCAGTAATGACCAGTACAGGTGCCCTGTGCTGGGGCTGCTCGGGGGTGAGCTGAGCATCCCCCAGTGCCTGAAACAGGAGTTTGGAAGCAGCACCACGGGGACTCAGGATGCAGGAGGGCCTGTCCCTTCCCACTCCACAGGGAGGTCACCTTGCTGTCACCAACTGATTGTCACAGATCAGGGAGAAGAGCAGGAAAACACCGCAGTCCCTCCGGCTGTGGTTGGGTTTGGGGTCTCCCTCAGGACTATGTAGTGCTGGAACAGCAAAGCCTCAGGGAAGAGGCCACTTTCCTCCAGTTTTGAAGGTGGCTGTGTGTGCTGAGGCTGCAGGGAGGGAGGGAGGGAGGTGCAGGGCACGGGCTGGCCAAGCCCCACGGTCTGGCCTCGCCTGCTGAGCTGGAGCAGAGGACGGGCCCCCAGCCCTGCCCGTGCCTGTCTGCAGGGTGACCTCCTGCCAAGTGAAACCACAACCAGAGCCACTCATTTCCTTGCTTCTGACTGGTGGAAAAGCATCTACATTCATTACAGTCCAAAAAAACGCACGTTGTTAGATAAGGGTTAATCAGGAGGTGAGAAACAACAAGCCACAGACAACCTACGAATGGGACTGGGACACCAGCTCGCCTGGCACTGGGACACCAGCTCAACTGGCACCTGAGAGCAGCAGCAGCACTAGCACAAGGCAGAACATGAGCTTTGAAATGATTTCACCGAGACCTTTGGCTAGTGTGGCTCCAGTTGGTGTGGTCAAACTCAGCCAGAGATTTAGTTCGGGAGGTGCCAGGGGACAGTCGAGTCCAGGGCGGGCTGGGAGCAGCACTATGTGTAGAAGATGATCTCTGGGATTTGTCCATCCTCCACAGAGGTGCCGTTGTTGTTCCCAGCCGCGTAACAGAACGTGAAGCAGGTTTTGGCTCCTGTTGTTGGGGATTCATGGATCACTTTGCGCAGTCCTTTGGTTCCATAGTGGGAATCTGGACCCTGTGGGGGTCACGGGAGACAAGAACAGGTCAGGGCCCTGCTGCCGCCCGGGCTCTCTGGGGGATTTGGCCTCACAGCCTGGCCTGAAGCAACGAGCTTTGGAGACCTCAGCTCCTCCCTCTTGCTCCTGGATTTGCACCTCAGGTGCTCTGAGCTCAGTTCTCCTCTCTGTCAGAACTTATCACTAATTTAAACAGACCTCAACAGCTAAACGTGAACCTTTCGAGGCCGCTGCAGCAGGCTCTGGATTACACACCCCCAGAACTGACACCATAAAACACTCCCATGCCCTCCTCAGTGCTGTGAGACCAGTCACACACCGGCTCTGAATGCTGGTGGGGAAGCAGCTCATGACAGCACCAGGTGAGGGATCACACCGACCCCTGAGGTTGGACCACAGGCCTTAAAGAAGGCAGAGCAAGGTCTGTGTTGCACTGAAGGCCCCGAGCAGCTGCCCCCTCCACCCCCCCAGCCCACAGGGTACCTTTAGGGTAGCACAGGCCGTGTAGTTGACGTTGGGCAGGATCTCCACGGGCTCCTTGAACATGACACGGAAGGTGTTGGAGGATCCGTCGCAGCTGAAGCCGGTGTCGTTCTGCCCCAGGACTGTGTTACTGTCCGTGTGGATGATCTGCAACACACAGGGCAGCCCCTCAGCACATGGCCACAGCCTGCCCTGCCCCTGCATAGGGGTGTCCCTGTGCTGGCTGAGCCCCAGGGACTCTCCCCTGGACCAGCCCCATCCGACTGCATCCATCTCTTACATCCCCCATCAGTGCTGTGACATGGAATGGTTTGGGTTGGGAGGGACCTTAAAGCTCATCTCACTTCACCCCCTGCCATGGGAAGGGACACCTCCCACTAGCCCAGGGTGCTCCAAGCCCCGTCCAACCTGGCCTTGGACACTTCCAGGGATGGGGCAGCCACAGCTGCTCTGACACCTCTGATCTCACTGGACTCAGGTCCCAGACACCCCCTCCTCCCCCTGCCTGGCCCAGTGCTGCAGGACAGCTCACTGTGCTTGGATCCTCCTCTCCCAGGAGCTCAGGGCACCAGGCTGAGCCCCTGGCAATGCAGGGAGAAATGCTGACAGACTGTGCTGTGCTGGGATGACTCTCCTGGGGACAGTCCTTCTCCAGTGACCCAGCCAGGGGTGACACGTTAACCCAGAGACCCCCCCTGAGCCACCCCAGTCTCTGCACAGGATCATGATGGACTTCAGACAACTGAGTGTCCCTCAGCCCTGCTCATCATCCCAAACAGGGCCCTGGTGACGTGGGGCTGCACAGGGGCACTGCACAGGTCCAGCACAGCAATTCCTTTGTGCTCCTCCCTTGTGGAATTGTGGCTGCTCCACTGCAGTTGTGGAGCCTGGAACCAAGTATTCCTGCAGCAGCCACCTACAGCGGGATCAGCCCGGCCTGCTCTGGGTGGGAGAACATGCACAGCCCCTTCCCAAAGTGCCCCCCAACTCCCTGAGGTGTATTCCCAAAGCTGGGAGCAGACCTGGGGAGATCCTGCAGTGACGTGTGAAACGGGAGTTGCGTAAAATCGAGCACAATAATCCCTCTGATCCCAGTGCCCCATCTGGCCCTCGCTGCATCTGCCACCCCCCTGCCCAGGAACACACACAGTCCCCTCTGAACTTGGGATGCTGTTGCATATTCACCAAAATGCATTTGCCAGTCCCTACAACAGCTGGGGTATTTAAGGCAGTAAAGAGAATTACCTGTATGTTCACTTGGTAATCCGTTGGCCCGTGTATGGATCCGTATAATCCAAACCCAACTACAAATATCCTTTTGTTTACTGAGAACCTGCAGGAACAGAGCAGGGAGGTCAGCCCAAACTTGCCACTCCTGTATTGCTTCAGTGCAAGGCTGATACACAAATACCTTCACTTCTGTTGATTTTACACCTATGATTTAATCAGACCCACCACAGATTTAAGTGCAACTCTTCCTGAGGGCTGAAACCCTCCACAGAAACCACCAGCTGTCAGCTCACACCTCATTTTGCTGGCTCATGTGAAACACAGACCTGCACAATCCCATCACCAAACTCCAGAGTCCAGGCTCAGAAAGTGCCTCCAGATTGTGGTGAAACATCAGCACCCCAAAATGCCAGCAGGGCACGGGCAGGGCAGCCTGGGAGTGTGGAGTGGTGCCCACCCCCACAGTGGTCTGTCCAGCCAGCACCACTGAAGTGTCACTGGGGATGTCACTGCTGAGCACTGGACAATTGTTCACGTGCTGCTGGGTGTTTGCTGCATTCCAGAGTTACCAGAGCAGAGATAAGGATTCAATGACTCCAGAGCACAGGAATTCCTGCTGCCCAAGGCAGCACAGACAAGGACATTCACCCACTACAGCTCCACCTTCTCAGGCAGCAGAAGTCCCAGTGCCTGCCAAGCTGCCAACAGCATTTCTGCACCCATCCACCAACTCCTTCAGCCCTGAGTGTTTCCAGAACAAACACCTGGGGCAGGCTGGAGCCCCTGCTGTGCAGCCAGCATGGAATATTGTACTGGAGCTGACCCTGATGCTGCAGAGGCTGAACTTAAAAGTCAAACACAAGCTCCAAAAGGTCTCTGAACGTTAGATCTGAGAACAGGAAGTGTTGGGAGCTGGCAGCAGTTCCCAATCCCATCTCCTGTCAGGGAGTGAACGGACCAGAGAATTCAACCAACAGCTCCAGTGATGGGCAACAGAACCATCGAATATTGTAAAGAATAACATTGCTGGGAGGCCCCTTCCACCCAAGACAAAGATGGATCAGGAAAGAACCAAGGCTTTCTGATCCCCTCCTGTCTTGCTCTCATTCCTTGGCCACACAAAAAGCACCCCGTGCCAGCCACAGCTGCCATTCCTGTTCCCAGGACTGGGCTCTGCTGGTTCCCCACAAGCTCAGGTCTGAACAAAATGGGCATCAGCAGAAAGCACAGCAGTGTTTCATCCCAACCCCTCCCTCAAACAGGGGAGGTTAAGGGGCTTCAAGAAGCCACCCTGACACTTCTGACAGAGCAGGGATGGAGCACTGGCTCCCTGTCCCCCTCAGGCACAGGGGGAAGCCTGGTGACCCCACACATGCCCCTACAGCTACAGGAAGCCACTGGGGGTTTATTTCCAGAGTCCTTTTCCAGAGGCTGCAGGGCCCCGTTTGTGGGAAACCTTTGCCAATAGAGATACAAAGTGGCACCAACAGGCAGGGGATGCTCCTACCCAGCAGAACGCTTTACACAGTGGCAGTCGGGTCTAGCACAGACTGGGGGGTTAGGGCTGGAGCAGGGTGAGGGCTCAGGAACACGACTCTGAGGGTGCTGACCTGATCCTGTCACTAGTCCCACTGTACCCCCAGCGGCTCTCGACCTGCTGGAAGCGGCTGATGCTGCACTCCTTGCCCCGCAGGCAGCACCGCGGCCGGTCGATGAACTCCACCCGCGGCTTCGGGTTCACGGTGAAGTGCAGGAACAGGCTCACGACCTCCCGGTCCGTCAGGATCCCCGACTGGGCAGGCCCTGCACAGGGGAGGGAGCAGAGGTGCCATCAGCCCTGTGGAACCACAGAATCCTGAGATATCCTGAACTGGGAAGGATCCACGAGGATCATCCAGTCCAACCCCTGGCCCTGCACAGACACCCCAACAATCCCACCCTGTCCCTCAGAGCATTGTCCAAATGCTCCTGGAGCTCTGGCAGCCTTGGGGCCGTGCCCACTGCCCTGGGGAGCCTGGGCAGTGCCCCAGCACCCTCTGGGGGAAGAACCTTTCCCTGAGATCCATCCCAACCCCCCTGGCACAGCTCCAGCCCTTCCCTGGCTCCTGTCCCTGGTCCCAGAGCAGAGCTCAGTCCCTGCCCCTCTGCCTCCCCTCGGCAGGAGCTGCAGCCCCCGAGGAGTCTCCCCTCAGTCTCCTCTGCTCCAGCTGAACCAGCCGAGTGCCCTCAGCTGCTCCTCAGACCCTTCCCCTCCAGACCCTTCCTCAACTCCATGTCCCTCTTTTGGACGTTCTCCAACTGCTTTACATCCTTCTTATACTGTGGTGCCCAAATCTGCACAACCAGAAGGGATCCCCTTGGGATTTACATGGGATTTACAAGCCTGACTTGCAGCTGGGAGTGAGCCAAAGCCCCATCACAGATGGAATTCCACCGGTGCATCAGGACATTAAACCCCAGACAAATGTGCTGCCTGCCCTTTATCCACACAGCAGTCACGGATCACGGAGCCTCCGCGTGGAGCACGGACATGGAACAGCAACTGAGCACCCAGCTCTGGGGAGCCCAACTGCATCTGGCTGCTAGGACTGGATTAAGAACCTAAAGCACGCAGCTAATCCTTGCTCCACTCTCTCTGGAGATGATAACACTGACAAGAGACAGGAATTTCCAACATCCACAGCGATGGCTGAGACGATGGAAGCCCACGAGGGGCAGTGAGAGGGAATGTCACCCACTCACCATCAGCTCAAAAGGTTTAGGAGTGTTTTTACTCAAGACAAATGTTCAGCTCATGCCCTGCTTTGAGTCCCCCCTTCCCTCAGGCATTTAATCCACATCTTGCATGTTTGTTGCAGGACTCAGGGAAAAGGGCTGGTGGGTTTTAGCAGGACTTGAAACACATTCTCAACTTTTCTCCAGTAACAAAATGTTTTTCCAGTCATCACGGAATCACAGAATGGTTTGGGTTGGGAGGGACCTTAAAGCCCATCCAGTCCCACCCCCTGCCATGGGCAGGGACACCTCCCACTAGCCCAGGTTGCTCCAACCCTGTCCAACCTGGCCTTGGACACTTCCAGGGCAGCCACAGCTGCTCTGGGAAACCAACTCAGTGACTCTAAACTCAAGCTTTGCAAACTACTTCAAATAGCTTCAAAAGTGAAACCAGCTAAAAATGAGTATTTTAGCCTAAGGTTTAAAAGCCTCTTTGCATCTCTTATTTGAACAGAAACAAGACCACTGTGTACTGAAGCAACAACAGCATTAAGTGCTCTTCAAGGTGGGGAGTAAATTCCCAGCCCAAAACTACTTGCAGTGGGTTGAATCCAGCTTGATGTTACCCAGACAAAACATGGTCCAAGGCTGCAATGGGCAGAGAGGGAAGAATTTAAGGAAGTCAACTGTTCACAGGTAAATGAGCTTTTGGATACTTTGCTCAGCAAAAATGAGCCTCATTGATCATGTCTGAACTTATCCCAGGTTGCTGCAACTCACTTCTTCAACGTTCCAAATTCTCTGCTCTGGGGGAAGGGAGGGACACATTTGCCAGTTAAAACACCTTCATGCAAAACCCCACATTGGATACCAGATTATAAAATAAACTGGTGAAACCAGTGCTGTAAAATTCCTTTTTTTTTTTTGGCTTTTGGGGGAGGGCGTGGGGGAGGGGAGAGATTTTCCCCTCCTGTCACTGCTGTGATTACCACAGAAATCAGAGCCAAACTCAGAAAAAGGACAAAGCTGAAGGAATTCCAAGGGAGTCTCTTGTTTAAGGAACAGCTGATCAGTGCAGCCTCTCAGGTTTGGGGGTTTTGTTCATCTTTGAGGTTAAAGTGGATGAACAAAACTGAAAGAGTTTCTCTCAAAGTACAGAGATGTGGCAGAGGCAGTTTGGGACAGACAGCACGGGGAAGGCCATTGGCATCCCCAGCTCAAAGGCTTCAACCCAAAGGTGCCAAAATTAACACATTCCTCCCAGAGAGAGAATGGTACAAAATCAGAAGGGTTGCAAGAAATGAGGTCTGCAGAAAAACGCAAAGATCTGCCTCCCTGACCAGGCTGTTTCTGAAGAGATACACATCCCTACGGCCCCATCACAGCTGTGAGAGGCCAAAGAGAAAGTGGGGACCAAGTTTTAACACAGAGTTACTTCTTACTACCATCCCTCCTTAGGTGGGAACAGGGACATGAGCAGCTGCTGCCATCAGCCCTGAGCAGTGCCCTGCTCAGGGACCCTGTCTGCTCCTTCCTTCACAGCACTGCAGCCTAAAACAAGCTGCAGTTTTGGAAATGGCTCCACTGTGTCTTTCAGCATGAAAACTATTCCAGCTGATTGCCAGCTTCCAATCCCTGGGGAATCACCAGAGGATGAAGTCAAAGACAGCAGGCAATGAAAACAAAACAAAGCAGTCTTTAGTGAAAACTGTTAAATGATTTAGACGTCTTTGCAGAGCAGGATCTGAATGTAAACTTGAAAAATGCTTTGGGACACAGACTAAACAACACCAAGCCTTCAGCTCACAGGACATTTGGCAAGTTTTTCTGATGGGGAGCTCTGCTCTGAATGGCAAGGCCTTCATCACTGTATTACAGGCAGAGAGACATCCCCATTCCTCTTTGGGGGCAGGCTACAATCAACACCAACTGTCTGCAACTCCTTTAGCTTTGTGTAGCTGAAATGCTGGCAGTGCTTGGAAAGGGAAGCAGGTGAACCCCAGTTTGCTCTCAGGTGAGTGGGGCAGTGACCATCCAACCATGCCATGAGGACAAACAGCCAGCTGGGATCCCTCTGCTCCTCCTGAGGGAGCACCACAGGCTCTAAAACAAGGGAATGGTCATGGATGAAAACAGCACTTACACAGAAAATCTTGTAAATCCCAGAATGGACTGGGCAGGAAGGGACCTTAAAGTCCATCTCATCCAACCCCAGGGACACCTTCCACTATCCCAAGTTGCTCCTATCCAGCCTGGCCTTGGACACTCCCAGGGATGGGGCAGCCACAGCTTCCCTGGGCAACCTGTGCCAGGGCCTCACCACCCTCACAGGGAACAACTCCTTCCCAAAATCCCATCTAACCCTGCTCTCCTACAGCTTAAGGCCATTCCCCCTTGTCCTGTCACTCAAGGCCCTTGTCCAAAGTCCCTCTCCAGCCTTCTTGTAAGCCCCCTGTAGAGAGTGATGGGGGAGACTGTGGTGGAATGGGGGCCAATGGGGGATAATTTCCTACTTGATTTCCTACAGGATACCCAGAGAAAAAGCCCCTTTCACGTCACTTGACTCTCTGCAGCTGAGAGAAAGCAAAGCCCAGGATTGCAAACACGCCTCTGTTCAGTTACCTGCTGCAAACTCCTCAATAGTCATCAGTGGGAAGCGGATAAGGGAGAGAGCTTTGCCCAGAACCTTCCGCTTGTTCTCTGGAATCACCTGGAGCTGCTGCCGCTGACACTCGGCCTCGGACCAGCGAACCACGGCGTTGAAGAGCCGCACCTCCCGGATCCCCAGCGTGTCCCTCTCCAGCACTGCCACCAGGGTGTCTGCAAGGCACACACAGGGACCCCGGTCACCCCGGCAGCAGCCAAGGGAACGCAGGAGCGACCAAGCAAACGGCATCTCCCAAAGTGCTGCCTGCAGCCTCCTGGGGGATCCATCTGCATATTCCATCAGCAGGGAACTCGCTGGAGCAGCAAACAGAGCCCATTTAATTGGCACGTTAATGCAAGTGCAGGAGGATGAATTGCAACTTACTTGGATGAAACGAACAGCCTGAGAGCCAGAAGGTGACCCGTGCCTTACCTCCACAGCCCGTCTCATTAGAGCAAGGTTAAACTCTGAATTTTAATGTTCATTAACTGTGCCCAGCAAGTTTGGAAACTGCAGAGGATAATTAAAACAGCCAGTTCTCAGTTCCAAAAACACAACACCTTTTTAACTCCAAAACCTGACAAAGACTTGGGGAACTAAGCCAACTGCACAAAAAAAGGCAAGTTACGCCCACCCAAAACCTGCCAACATCAACACAGGAAATGGGCTTTGTGTCATGCCCAGAAAACTCGAGTTGCACCAAAGTAAGCAGATTTCAGGGTATTTCTGCAGGCAAGCCAGCAAGCTCTTTGGCACATGCCCTGTCTCCAGCCACTTCATGCCAGAGACTGTTCAACAGATTGCTCCAGAACAGCAGAGCCCAGAGTGCCAAGAATCAACCTGTGACAACTCTGGAGACAAGCTGGTTATGAAAGCAGGGCGGGGAAGGGGGGAGCAGAGCTTACCCAGGTCGATGTCTGTGAACCCCTCTGCATTGATGGCGTCTGAGGTGTTCTTGTCAATGTTCTCCAGGCACAGGCTGGCCAGCTGGGGCTCATCGAACAGCCGGGCCTGCTCAGGGGACCAACACAAACGGCATTTCAAAGTTTGCATCAGCACCCCCTTCCCCTGCCAGAGCCCATCTCCATCAGCAATCCCATGCCTGACTGCACCAGGAATCCACTGGGCCTTTCACAAGCAGTTAAGCATGACAAGGCAAACCCTAGAAAATTCTGCTGTTTGGCAGCAGCTCTGGCTCAGCTGTGCATGTCTTCAGGCACGTCTTTGTTCCAGCACTGCATCGGTGCAGGCACCAATTGTACTTTCCAGCACCATACTGACCATGTCAGATGAGCAGGGGTAACTTTTACATCATTTTTATAGTTAGAAGAAAGCTCTGCCCGGTGACTCCAGGCCTGCTCACTCTAGGAATATGCAGAGACAGCTTATTCTGTAAGAACTGCCACACTGATCTCCTGTGTTAGCAAAAACACAGTGTCTGTGTCCCAGGGAGACCTGCAGCCCCGGGGGGGACACAGCCTGCTTACTGCATTTCCATGTTTTGCACAGAAACAGCCACTCTAAGCCAGTTACCTTAAAGGATTCTCCCCAAAATAGGCTACTATTCCAAGCAAAGCCTGCACACAGCTCGGAGAGTGGCTCAGAATTTCTCTGCCCAGCTTAAGTGCTGCCACTCCAGATCACCCTGCACTGCCATGTGTTACCCAACCCTATGCCCAGCATAAGCAGAAGATGAGCTGGAACACCCAAAAATCACTCTTACTTCCAGTGCTTTGGTTTTGCTATTCAGGAAGAAACTGCCCTGACATCACACCTAACAAGAATCCACTGGGACTTGAACTCACTGCCACAGATAAGGGTTAAAACTCGTGTTCTGGGCTGGGAATTCCACCACTCAGAAGGAACCTTCAAGCAGCTTCTGCTGGACCCTTGCTCGTGGGCTGCAGAGCTCAGCAAGGCCAAGCTCTGATGCCAAGACCTCAAGTGCAGAGAGCTGAAAAAACTGTCTTTTCTCAGAGCCCAGGGAGGGCTCAGCAGTCGTCACCTGCTCCTGGGGCTGGAGCTCTGCCAGTGCCTTCCACTCCTGGCACCAAGAGCTGTGACTGACTCAGACTTTACTACTGTAGTGGCTCTTCTGACACGTGAGCACTCCCACTACGCCCACAGAGCTCTCCCCCACAGCACCTCCAGGCAGGCTGTTATTTCCTTGCTGATCAAAGTGACACTGGGATGTGGGGCTGGCATGGAAGAGGGTCATGGTCCCCCACGGGGCACAATCAATTAGAAAGGCTGTTTGCCAGTGATATTTCTGCCAGAGATCAGCAGTTGCTGGAGATGCTGTTGGTGACACAGCTGCTGGACCAGCACACAGGGCAGTGACACCAGAAGAGGTTTGGGGCTCTCTGATCTCAGGTCCATGATCTTAAGGCTGTTGGGCAATGCCTTGTACAAGATCTATCTCAGGTCTGTAATTTACTGTGCAAGCTGTTGATTTGATGCAGTAAGAGCAGAAAACAGGCAGATTGTCACACTGAAGGTCCAGACCCAAGAGCACTGTGAGAACAGATCCCTTCAGTGAGGTGCCTCCTACAGCCAGTCATGGAGACACCAACACGTTTCCCAAAGCACATCAGCCTCAAACCTCTTAGAGACTTGATACAGAGCAATGGTGAACATAAACTAGATGGGAGTCACCACTGATCATCAATCACAATGGATGAGTCACAAACAAAAGGAAAACCTTTCCCCATCTGGCATCTCAGCTGCCTCAGTGCCAGGCAGTATCTTGGGTTTGGCACCTGAAAAACAAGGGCACCTTCCTCTTTCGCCAAAGAACCCTTGTGACCTGTAAGGAAGTCCCCATAAACCTAAATATTACCTTGCCAAAGCTGCAAACTCGGGTGCACAGACTGAGCAAGCCACAAAAAAAAAGCCCTGCAGAAAGAACAGCCCCAAAAGCTGACACCTCCAACCCTCACGAGGTAAAGACCAGTGTGAGGGATCTCCCCAAAACTGCAGCCCCCAGGGAAGATCTCCTCCCAGCTCTTGGCCAACAGCTCCTGATCTTTGAGACTGCAGCTGCTGAACCCAAAGAACGGGAGAGCTGCAGCCAAGGAGTTACAATTGTCCTACCACACATTAGATGGGAGGGCAGATCTGGCTGCCACTGCCCAAGCAAGAGCCTTTAAGTCCTGAATGTTCCTCTGGGAAGTGCAGTGTGGATTTCCCCCATGTCCTGGAGCTGCCTCACCTGTTTATGGCAGGTGGAAAAGGGCCAAGTTAAGGAGGATGTGTGAGGAGGGACATGGTGTGTTGCAGCAGGAGCTGAATCCAAGCAGTGATGAGTGTCTACAACAGCAACGTGACGTGGAACTACTTTAAGAACTTGATCCAAATATTTAAACTCAAAATAAAATCCCAGCCTAATCCCCAGCGAAGAGCTCAGCTGTGATTGCTTCAGGCTAACACTGCCTCAATATCTGCAAAACTGCTGGTGTAGCACTGCCACCAACACGGTGCCTACAGCCAGAGAGACACTGGGACTCCTGACACGGGGGAATATCCAGCAGACAGGAATGCTGGGCAAGTCAGGGCAACCCCTCAGAGCCAGACCACCTCAGTGTGCTGGTTCCCAACTCAGGGCAGCTGGGAAGACAACTCTGTGAGGTTTGTTTCACATCAGACTCAGTGGCAGCTTTCCTGAGCTGGCTGATCAGGAATATCCCTCCAGGGCGAGTCCAGTCAGCCCATTCCAGAAAGGAAAGAAACCTGCACATAAAGCCTGTGTTCCCTGTTCCTACAGCACCCAGGGCAGGGTGCAGTGCCACAGACACTGCCACACAGGGGACAGCACTCTGGGTGCCACCAGTATGCCACCAGCTGTCAGCACAGAGGGAAAAGTGGGGCTGGGAAATGGGAAGGATTCTCATTTAATCAACCTGCACTCACAGCCTGATCTTCTCCAAAAGGAGCCAAGTTGTAAACACTGTCTTCTAGTTTGCTGCTTCAAGAGTCCAGTGGAGGATGGAGGAGCCCAACCCTCACAGAACAGATCAGACTCAGGGGCAAGAGGATGTGCAGCTGGTCCCACAGAGGGCCAAGGACACTGCAGGTCTGTGCCTGCAGTGCAGGAAGGTGAGCAGGGACAGGCCGAGGAAGAGAGCACCTCGCTCCTCTCTGAGGAAAATCAACCAAAGCACTCATGAAAAAGTTGCTTTTTCTTCCACTTCAGGGGAAGTGCTGCACAGAAATCCTCTCCAAGGAATGGCTGAGCAGCCACACACAGCGCTGAGAGTACACCAGTCCTGAGCCTGTAACACAGGGAAATCCTCTCATCCCACTTTTCTTCCTGGCAGACGAACTCTCTCCACCTTGTTAACTCCATGCCCAGTTCACACTCTGGAAGGAATCACCTGCCACAGAAAAACAAAGACCTGAAAGAGCAGCAAGATTTGCTGTATTTTATTGCTCCTTGGAAGAACCTGCTCATCAGCTCTGGACTCCTGTGAGGAAGAATTCCAGCTGACCCAGAACTGCTCCATTTGGGATGACCAACTTCGTAACACTCGGGAAATTCCCGTTTTCCTGCTGTGCTGGACCTCGCTCCAGGCAAACGACCCCAGACTCACCTGTGTTAACAGCATGAAGGCGTTGTCTGCTCGGAGGTTTTTTTTCAGGAACTCCACACAATGAGCTTCCAGGGCTGGAACTGCGTATTTTTTAGCTGTGTAAAGTGTTGTCATAACAGTCTCTGGTCCAATCTGAACTTCGTCTGAGTAAAGAAATCTGAAACAGGCAAACAAACATCACTGTGGTGGACTGAGGTAACAGAGTAAAACCCCTGCAACTCAGAAAAAACATGTTTGTGCCTCTGCCTGTCATCCTGGCCCCATTCCCTACCCCTGGGAGAGGGAAGGGTTTCACATCCTTTCCGCTGACTCTGGTTTACCAAGGAGAAGCTTCTTTACCTTCTTTTTTTTGTAACAGACACTTTACAGTATAACTTTCAATAGCTGGGACACCCACTGGAGCACCCTGAACTGCCTTCCATCCACTGAGCTCTGACCCTCCACTTACACCAGGCTAGAACAGTCTCTGGCCAAGTGCACCCCTGAAAATTCACAATTTTGGCTGTTCAACTAGGACAAAAATCCAACCCTCCCTTCAGAAGAGGAGCTCCATTTTACAATACCAATTCAGAAGTGCTCAGAAGCACTCAAACATATCCACCCACTGCACATGAGGTGCTTCATCCACACCTCACTTTCTCCTCATCACTTTATGGATCAAACTGTTCCATTTTGTCATAGAGGTGTTAAGTACAGCTCACAGTGTGACCTCAGCATAAAGCAAGAGTTAATTGCAATGAAAAACAAGAGTTAATTGCAACGAAAAAGAAGAGTCAATTGCAATGAAAAACAAGAGTTAATTGCAATGAAAAACAAAGGCTGCCACCTGCAGCAAAGCACAGCCTTCCCTGCCAGGCCAAAACAAGGAAGTACATTCATACCCCATGGAAAAACAAAGGCAACCTGACTGTGCTCCCTCACACCTGAGCACACTGACCAGAGAGAGCAGGAACCAACAGGCTGAGCTCAGTGAAACCAGTGACACACTGGTGTTAGTCCTAATCAGAGAATCCCAGACTGGTTTGGGTTGGGAGGGACCTTAAAGCCCATCCAGTGCCACCCCCTGCCACGGGCAGGGACACCTTCAACCAGCCCAGGTTGCTCCAAGCCCCGTCCAGCCTGGCCTTGGACACTTCCAGGGACCCAGGGGCAGCCACAGCTGCTCTGGGCAACCTGTGCCAGGGCCTCCCCACCCTCACAGCCAACAATTCCTTCCCAATATCCCATCTCACCCTGCCCTCTGGCACTGGGAAGCCATTCCCCCTTGTCCTGTCCCTCCAGACTCTTGTCCCCAGTCCCTCTCCAGCTCTCCTGGAGCCCCTTTAGGCACTGGAAGGGCCTCAAAGGTCTCCCCAAAACCTTCCCTCTCCAGACTGAGCAGCCCATGCACAGTTTTTGTTCACTGTTTTCCCTTTAACCAGTGGAGCATTTGCCAGTCGGGATCTCAAAGGCACAAAGCACAGAGATGTAACATTAAGTGTGTTCACTGTGCTCGGCATCCCTGTTCCATGGGATATTTGGGAAACTCCAGCCATTTCTCCTCCTGCATTTCTCTGAAGGGGACACAGCAGCACATTGTGTGGCCACTGCTCCTGGAAGGCTTTTCCAGCGGGCTGCCAGGCAGGATTCCCATCTGCAGCAGTGGAACTCCTGCTCCTCCAGCCACAGAGGGCCAGGATGCCATTCAGGGAAGCATAAACAGCGGGATTCACAGGAAGGGAAGCACTCTCTCTGCTGAAAGCAGCTTTTGTGCTGCTCCAGAGCATCTGTCAATAGCAGCATCAGGTTCATCAATGTATTTTGCAAACATCCCCTCCCAGCCCCATTTGCACTGAGCAATCCTTTTTATTCCAGGATTAAAGGAACACAGTGGATCTAAACCCAACTATTTATTTACTGCAATGACTGTGTTTCTTTTTGCATCGTGTTAGTATTTCTGCTTACAACAGTCCAAACAGTGTGTGCTAAGAGGGACAAGACAGGCCTAAACTGTGAGAAAGTGTACTATCAATTTAAAAGAACATTTAGATTATAATCCCAGACAACCAAAAGTGTTCTTATCTGTGGGTTACCTTGAAAACAGTAATAATAAAAAGGGATCTCTTACACAGTTACAGCAGACCCGTTAAAGGCCACTAACCCACAGACACCATCAGGATCCAGCACCCAGACTGGACCTTCTGCAGAACATCCAGGATGGGCACTGTGTCCATGGATAAGCTCTTGATCCTATAGCATTAGATCATGGCTTGGACCAAGTCCAGAGACACGTGTAAGGATCAGCTGCCACTCCACATCAGTGTCTGGAGGGGCTGGTTTCACTCTGGGAAGGTTCACACCAATACTCAGTCACCCTCCTCCTGGAGCGCAGCACCCAAACCTCCCCTGGCACTTTCAGCTCCGAGCACTTTAAAACTGACACTTCCAATTCCAGATTTAAGCAATCCAAGGTGTCACTGGACCATGGGCACTGCTCCTGTACTGGACTGCAGGCTCAGAGGTGACCCACACACCACTTCTGCTGAAACCCACCTAAACTCATCACTTGGGGGCTCTTCTGAAATCAGTTTAATCAAGTGCTGAAATCTCAGGGAAACAACGTGCCTTTTGCCTCTAATTCACTTGCTATTTGAGCCTCCCTAAGATTTAAAGATAGTTACTAACCCTGCCCTCCAGAGAGATCCACCTGCCTGACAGTCACACACCACTTAGAGGGATTCCCCACGTGCTGCTGTCTGCTTCAAATGGAGCCAGAGGGGAGGGGGCTCGGGGCTCCCAATTATTTCTGGCCTTTCATTCCAGCCAAGATCAATTTTAAAATATTCTCAGACAGCACAGGCACAACCAAAGCACTGTCTGAAGGTAAAGCAAAAAGTGTGCCAGAGCTATATATAGTCACTGTTCCCAATGGGAAGCAAGCAGGGAACGTGTCAAGAGCACAGGACTGGAAACCCCTGGAAGTAGGTTACAGAAATCCCATAGAACCAGGACAATGCCTTTCCAGCATCCATTCAGGACTGCTGGTGGATGTTGTACAGCACCAGCCAAGCTTAAAGGAATTGGTGAATAGGATGTTCCAGCCCCTTCCTCCTCCTCCTTCCCCAGAAACACACACTGGAAATGTAAATTCCAATCCAGCTCTCCAAAAGAGGAATAAGTCCCACACAAAGGGTGAAACCACAGGGAATGGCTGACATGAATTTCATACTCCTGCTCACCTGTTAGAACTTGCTCATAACCTAAACAGGCTCCAAGTATTTGTAACTTACAGAGCTTTCAGAGGATCACTTTTCCTTTTCCCTTCTTCTCCCAAAGAATTTGATCCAAATTTGATTTGGATCAAATCAAACCAATTAATGAACAATAATTTACGAGACAATGGTAAATATTTTTATATATTATTTATATATATATATATATATATATTTGTGCAGTAGCACAAAAATAGTAAAAGTCTAGTGACTTTTACCCAGAAAAAAAGAGATTTAACACCAGCATCAACCCTTGAACAGACCAAAGGGGCATTTTATTCAGAAAGTCAACCATCTCCACTCTACAAAATAGCTCCTTGCTTTCATTAGAAATGTTTTTTTCCACAGTAAGTCCATGCTTCCCATTTTTCCTGTACTTTAGGAGCAGCTTACTTGAGCAGGGCTAGGAAGGCAGCAGGTTCCACGTCAGGCAGCTCGATCTCTGTGGAGGTTGTGGCCATGCCACCATTAAACATGGCATCAAAGACAGCACTGCCCACAGCCAGCACAAACCTGGTGAGGAAAGACAAAGGAACAAAAACCTGACGTTAAATCAGAGTTATTTAAAAACAAAAAAAAATCCCCGGCTTGCTGCTCATGCCCAAAGCCACCCTCAGGGAAAGCAAATCGTTCCTAGAGCTGAAGCAAAAGTGTTTTGCAAGAGCAGGGAGTGCCAGGCTGGCTGTTCCTCCACTGCAAAGCACCAAAGCTGCAAGGAACTTGTCCTGGGACACAGCACAGCAAAAGGTCCCCAAAGGCCAGATTTTGGGCATCATGGAACAGAACACACGTGGCTGCTTTGCACAGGCTATAGACTGCCCCGAGGCTGAGAAGCTAAAAAAGAGCAAAGTTCATGAATTCAAGTTCTTCCAGAGCCCAAGTCGTGGTGCAATCCCCCACAGTCACCCACTGGAAACCTGTCACCAGACAATCTCCATCCTCCTTCCTCCTCCCCAGGAACACATCCTTGGTGACAGCAGGGCAAGCTCCCAACACATGACATTGCCTGGCAGCAGTACTGGGAGCTGTGGGCCCAAGAGGAGCCTTCCCTGGCCATGCTGCTGCCTCCAGCCCTGCAAAACCTGCTCCAGGCTTGGCCCAGAGGGCAGAGCAAACCCCCACCCTGGGGTGCACACCAACCCTCCCACACTGCTGGGAGTTCATGTGGTAGTTACTGGGGAGAGACACATTATTGGCCCTGAAGAAACTGGAAGTGGGGATTTCCACAAACCAGGTTTGAGACCAAAAGCTGTATTCCAGCACTCCCATGAGATGATTCCCTCCCTGCTAAACACCAGCTCCCGCTTTAGGAGGAAGCCCAGACCTGGGCTGCTGGGGAGCCTGTGTAAGTTGAAGCTGCTGTTCCTGCCCTAGGACTGAGAAAAGCCATTCTGAGAACCTTCACTGCTTGAAAATGCAGGGGTGAGTTTTTGCCAGAAAATTAATCTTACTCCTGGTGTCTGCAATCCCACAGCTCCCTGAAGTCAAACCCAGCCCTGGCCACGAAGGTGTGGGGAAGCAGAAGGTGACTGCAACAACTTCTCCACCAACTAGGAAAAAGGAGCTGGAACATTCCAGGCTCTTGCTGCAGCAGTTTGATGCCCACTTCCACAGAGAAGGATCAAGAACTGTGGGCAGAAATCCATACAGGACAGCAGGCACGAGGCAAAAACCTCCAGTACCTGTAGCCCAAGGAAAGTCCAACACTAAAGGGGAATTCCAGTCAGATTTAGTACGAAATGACCTTTGAAAAGCAGGAAATTTCCATTTAAACGACATTTTTCATTTTCTCGCTTTTCACTCCCCTGCCATCCAGAGGAGGCTTCCCACAGACACAATGGAGTGAAGCCCCATGGATGTGCCAGGCTTGTGTGCTGTGACAGAGTCTGGCTGCTGAGCTGGTTGTGTTGTTCCTGACGGGCTCAGGGAGCTGGGCACAAACCACAGCGGTTACAAAAAAGTACACACGTGCATATTTCCATCAAACAAGCCTCAAGAAAAACGTCAAGAACAAATAAAAACCTTCCTCACAATACCAGAACTGCGAGATGAAACAAAAATCCTTGTCCCTCCAAGAGCAGTGATGGTGGTGGGACAATCACAAGCTTTGTTCACTACCCAAAATTAACACATATTAATGGAACTCTCCAATTTTCATCCTCACAGCCAGCACAGGACAGGTCCTCAATGAGCAGGAGCTTTCAAAGCTATTTGAAAAGGGCATTCATTTAAAAAAACCTCTCAAATGTTTGCTTTCCTTTCACTCCCGGACAAATCAGTCAGATTTTGTAAATGGCCAAACCCTAACGGGATCCCAGGAGGGGCCAGAGAAACACAGGGCTCCACATTTGAAGTTCTCTTAAAACATTAAGAGAGCACAACTAATATTAAAAAAAATCCCTCTGTCTTCAGAGTGTTTTCTTAGTCATCCTGAAAGGAACATTTGGAGCTGCTCTAAAGACACTCCAGGAAAAGCAGGGATGCACAATCCAACAGCCTTCCCCAACCATGCAGGTCTGCAGGAGGAAGAGATGGGGTTTGCTTCAGATGGGAGAATTCAATAGAGGGTTATTTTAAAACACTTTGGTGGCCAAAACAAGGTGGGCTCCTGAAAGGATGCAGAGAAATCAGCAGAACACAGCAAAAGAAGCAAGAAAGCAACACCTGATCTCCCCTCATTCCCTCTGCACATGGAACAGTCAAAGCACACCGACTTTCAGCAGCAAGTCACAGGAACTCCCATGAGGTTAACAGTTTGAGTTGGCTCCACAAGGATCCAAAGAAGGCCTGCAAGAAGATTGTTCCTACCCAAAATCTTCACTGCTTCACATTCACCTTGGCACCTCCACCTGTCACCTGGTTTGATGTGCACGTCCCCCACTCCTGCTCCCTTTCCAGGTAACACCAACAATACAAGAAACCACTCAGGAACCACAACAACCCCACCACTGCTGTGCCACCTCCCTCCTCCATCCGCTCCTCTGCGCAGAAACCTTAAAATATCTGTTCCAGAGGAGCTGGCACAGGAGGAGAGCTCAGTGAGACCACGGGTGAGGAGAGGTTAATGAATGATGATCATCTGCTGGCTGCAGAGGACGGAGAGCCCGGGGAAAGGAGCAGGAGGCAGGTTCAGAAGCCCCCAGGAACAGCCCTGCACAGGAGCTGAGCTGTGGGACACCGCAGCACACGATGCTGCAGGCACTGAGAGTTAATAAGGGTCCAAGAAAACACAGGATGAGCTCAGAAGAGACTCCTGGAAACAGCAGCCAGAATCCTACTCAGGCTGTTCCCAAGCTGCAGATCTCCCAGGCTGGAGCACACACAGGGCTGCATCACCACACACTTGCCCTGCTCCCTTTTGGGCCCTGTTTTCTGGCCAATTAACAAGCTTCATTATGACACCCATGCAGCTCCTGGGTGACGAGGTTTAGACATTTCTAATCTCATTGATGTTGTGCTCGATGAAGCAGATCTGGAAGAAGACAAAAAAAAACCTTCTCCCCTCCCTGCTGGGCCTAATCAGCGTGCTGACCTTGGCCACGCCGGCACCGTCAGGCTTCCAGGCCTGGCCTTGACGTGGAAAAAAATTAAGGCCATTCCACCTTCTTCATGGCTGATTCAGCAGCAAGAGGGAACGAGCTCAAGGCTCAGAGACAGAGCCTGTCCCAGGGCAGGCAAGGAACTTCCACAGGGTCTGGAGCCTCCTGAAGATGGACAACATCTGATCTTCTCAGGGCTGCAGATGCTTGGACAGGAGAACCTTTGGTTCAACCCAGCAGAGGCACTTACACCATTTATCTACAAGCTGAGCTTTCACACACAAAATGAAGGTTTGCTCATAGTTGCTCTGCGGGGTTTCTACTGTCTGTCTCTGCAGCTTGATATGAATTGCTGAGCCACAGGATCTCAGACTGGTTTGGGTTGGAAGGGACTTTAAAGTCCATCCAGTCCCCCCTCCTGCCATGGGCAGGAACACCTTCCACTAGCCCAGGTTGCTCCTTCGATCCATCCTGGCCTTGGACACTCCCAGGGATGGGGTAGCCACAGCTGCTCTGGGAAACCTGTGTCAGGGCCTTCCTACCCTCATAGAAAAGAATTCCTTCCTGATTTCTAATCTAAATCTCCCCTCGTTCAGATTAAGGCCATTAACTGAACGTGCCAGGCTCGCTCAGAAACACACCTGAACCTCCACCTGTGTCAGAAACCTCCTCCCTGCACCACCACATGTGGACATCACCCCCTGCTCAGCACACAGCACAGAAACACCTCAACCTGCACACACTGCACCCCTGCTCTGCTCCATCCCAGAGCAGCCTGGCCAGCAACCCCCTGCACCTCCACCCCCAGCAACCCCCTGCACCTCCA
>NW_020885036.1:198437-199408 GCF_003945725.1 Corapipo altera
CCCCT
The DNA here is from genome assembly GCF_003945725.1 of Corapipo altera. Lineage (NCBI taxonomy): Eukaryota > Metazoa > Chordata > Aves > Passeriformes > Pipridae > Corapipo > Corapipo altera. The sequence goes on from NW_020885036.1 coordinate 198,443, forward strand.
GCACCTCCACCCCCAGCAATCCCCTGCACCTCCACCCCCAGCTCCCACAGGACTGTGCCCCTCAGATTCCTTGTGCCATCCAGTCTGCTGCCAAAGCCCTCCTGACACCCTGTGCAGCTGGATGGAAGATGACAGGTAGGATGTTGCAGTCCTGCTCCTCAAGGCACCACGAGGGGCTGTCCAAGAACCCTGTTGAGGATTTGTTCCTCCTGCAGCCACACCTGGGACACAGGCTGGTCTGAAAACTGGCACAGTAAAAGCAGACTGCAGAAACACTTTTCTGAGAGCTATTGTGCCAGGGGAGGTTTAGATTAGATATTAGGGAAAATTTCTTCAGAGAAAGGGTTGTGAAGCAATGGCACAGGCTGCCCAGGGAAGCGGTGCAGTCACCATTCCTGCGAGTGTCCAAAAAAAACGTGGGGATGTGGCACGTGGGGATGTGGGTTAGTGGTGAACACGGTGCTGGGTTGACAGTTGGACTGGATGATCTTAAACATCTTTTCCAACCTTAACAACTCTGTGATTCTGTGATTCCATGATTTTATGATTTCAGACACCCAACACCAGCCCTGGTCACTGGTCACTGAAGCCAAACGGTGCCTCTCAAATCAAATCCACAGTTGCAACTCAATTCCAGCACAAAGCATCTTCTGCTGTGGGGCTGCTGGGGGAGAGCTGAGCACAGAAGGAGTCTGGGTGGTTTTATTTTAAGCTCTCTTGTTTCTGAAATAACCATGGTACTTCACAAATCACCAGGATATCCCAACTGTAACATCACACAGGCGAGTTTTACTCAAATCCATAGAATCCTTAGGTGGGATGGCACGGCATGACACACGCCATTCTAACTTTACCACCCAGAGCACCAGATGCATTTCAGAGCAATTAAGCAGCATCTCACTTTGGAGCCAATTTATTATTATTATTATTATTATTATTATTATTATTATTATTATTATTATTATT
>NW_020885036.1:199418-200969 GCF_003945725.1 Corapipo altera
TTATTATTATTATTATTATTATTATTATTATTATTATTATTATTATTTTAAAGCTTCATTTATTTTCCATTTATTTCTGGGCTGAACATCGCCCCTCCCCACCCAGCAAGCCTAGTTGTCAGAACAGGAGCGAGCTTACTCAAATACTAATTAAGCTTCAAATTATAAGAGAGCAGAGCTGACACCCTGGACGCTCAAACCAGCCTGGAACAAGCGTGGTTTGTTCTGAAAGCGAGAGAAAAGGAGAAATCTGAAGGGGGAACTTCCAGGAACGGGAGCACTCAGGAGAAATGTGATAGTTTGAAGATGTTTGGAGCAATGTTCCCTTTGCCAAGCAGCACTTCCAGGTACACCAAGGACCCTCCCTCACCCCAATTAAAGCAGGTCCTGTCTCTGAGTGAACAGCTCTTGCTCAGGAGGCCCTTCCCGGGGCGGTGGGAGTGGGTGGCACACATGGATCCTCCAGAGCTCCCTCAAGGAACCAGCCCAGTGTCAATCAGCCACATCAGTTCTGCATCATCCAGGTGGAGGCGAGTCCCAGCTCCTCTGAGCTGCAAACTCCTAAATGGCAGCTCGGCCTTAAGCGTTAAACTCGAGGGGTTACTCAGGCTCAGGTGTCATTCTCAACACGGCTCTTTATAGCAGTGCGTTAACCCCCAAAATACAGGGCTTCGGGAAAGATTCAAGAAAGGTTATTTTAAAAACAAAATGTTGTGGTAGAAATCTGGGTTCTCAAATCATTGCCCTTTCCTTTCCACCCTCGCTGCTCTCCCCGATCCATTTCTGTCGGCTGGGATCAGGCAGTCTGGGAGACTGTTCCTCCTCGCCTCCACTACCCACAAAACCAAGGATTATTTCCAAGCGAGATCTAGGGATTTGGGGTTTTCTGCACTGTTCCTGCCCCACTCACACCATCCCTCCAGGGAAAACACTCTCACCCCAAAACACCAGACCCATCCTGGGATCGTCAGGAGAGACTCAACACTGGGACAGATTTGGGGTGACACTGACTAACCATGATGAGGGCCAGAGTCACCTCTCAGGGTGCTGGAGAGCAAACTGAGGGGTCCCACACTCCAGACCCGGGTGCGTATCCCCAAGCAAGGGGATAAAATGTGGGATGCAGTTTCCCAATCCCACTTTCTCCCCTCACGAGGGAAGCACAGCAGCTCAAACCCTGCACCAAACCCAAACCCTGTACCCCCCTCCCTGCCGGGGCATCACCCTCCGAGGGTGCAGGGCAGCCCCCACACCCGAGCCATGGGCCTCCTGGGGCATCTCCGAGGGGCAGTTTGGGGGATGAGGGACGATCCGTGAAGATGAGAGACCGTGCCTGGGGGGGCTGTTCTGAGGATAAGAAGGCATTTTCCTGAGGAGCAACGGGGGGGGGGGGGCGGGGGGAGCAATCCCTGAGGGGCAGTTTGGGGGATGAGCGGGTGATCCCCGAGGAGGGTGAGGGGCGATCCCTGAGGGGCAGTTTGGGGAGATAAGAGGAGGCAATTCCCTGAGGAGCAACGCCGGGGAGGGGGGATGAGAGGACCCCCTCCCATC
>NW_020885036.1:201369-220590 GCF_003945725.1 Corapipo altera
TGCAGGCGGCGGCGGCGGCCGCGGCCCCGTTGCCCGGCGGGGGCGGTGGCGGCTGCGGGCAAGAGGAGGAGAGGCCGCCGGGGCCGCCGCCGCTCCCTCCGGCCGCCATCTTGTGCGGCGGGGCCGCGGGGGCGGGCGGCGCGGGGCGGCGCTGCAGCAGCACCAGCACCAGCAGCGGCGGGCGGGACACGGCGGCGGGCGGGACGGGGACGGGGGCGATGGTGGCGGTGGCGCCGATGGCGGTGGTGCCGATGGCGGTGCCGGCGATGCAGAGCGCCGGGCAGCAGCGGCGCATGGGGCGGGCGCCGCCGCCGGCCGGGCACGGAAGGGGGGAGCGGCGGAGGCGGCGGCGGGGCGGGGAGAGGGCGTGGGGCGGCGGGCGGGGCCGGGCGGGAGCGGAGCGGGGAGAGCGCGCGGGGGGAGGATGGAGGGAGGTGCGAGGGGGGAGCGAGGGGGTGACACCTGAAGGGGCGAGCTCTGGGCAGGGTGAGGTGCCCGAGGGGCAGTTTGGGGGATGAGGGGGCGATCCCTGAGGGGGATGAGGGGCCATCCCTGAGGGACATTTTGGGGGATGAGGGACCATCCCCGAGGGGCAGTTTGGGGGATCTGGGGGCAATCCCTGAGGGGGATGAGAGGCCATCCCCGAGGGGCAATTCTGGGGATGAGGGTGCATTTCCCTGAGAAGCAGTATAGGGGAGTGAGGGGATCAATCCCTGAGGGGCAGTTTTGGTGGGCGATCCCTGAGGTGCAGTTTGGAGGATGAGGGGTTATCCCTGAGGGGGATGAAACACATCCCTGAGGGGAAGGGGCCAACTCTGAGGGGCAGATTTAGGGATTAGGGGGCAATCCCTGATGGGAACGAGGGGCCATCTCTGAGGGGCAGTTTTGGGGATGAGGGTGCATTTCCCTGAGGAGCAACATAGGGGAGTGAGGGGATCAATCCCTGAGGGGCAGTTTGGAGGATGAGCGGTTATCCCTGAGGGGGATGAGGGGCCTTCCATGAGGGGCAGTTTTGAGGGTAAGGCAGCATTTCCCTGAGGAGCAATATAGTGGAGCAATCAATCCCTGAGGGGCAGTTTTGGGGGAAAAGGGGGCGATTCCCTAAGGAACAATGTGGAGGAGTGAGAGGAGCAATCCCTGAGGGGCAGATTTGGGGATGAGGGGGTGATCCCTGATGGTGATGAGGGGTATCCCTGAGGGGCAGTTTGGGGGGATGAGAGTTGATCCTGGAGGAATAGTAAGGAGATGATGATCCCTGAAGAGGATGAGGGGCCATCCCTGGAGGACAGTTTTGAGGACAAGGAGACATTTCCCTGAGGAGCAGCATGGTGGGGGTGGGCAAGAGGAACAATCTCTGAGGGGTAGTGTGGGGTGATAAGGGAGCAATTCCCTGAGGAACAATGTGGGGGAGTGATGGGAACAATCCCTGAGTTATGAGGGGGTGATCCCTGAGGAGCAGTTTTGGGAGATAAGGGGGCATTTCCCTTAGGAGCAATGTGGTGGGGGGCACAGGAAGCAATCCCTAGCGGGAAGTTTGGGGGACAAGCGGGGGATCCCTGAGAAGGACAAAGGCTCATTCCTGAGGCCCAGTTTTGTAAGAAGATGGGGCAGTCCCTGAAGGGGAGTGAGGGAGTGATCCCTGAGGGACAGTTTTGAGGGATAAGGAGGTGATTCCCTGAGGAACAATGTGGAGGAGTGAGGGGAGGAATCCCTGAGGGGCAGTTTGGGAGACAAGGCAGAGGCTCCTCGTTTCCCTGAGGAGCAATGTGGGCGGTGAAGAGGAGCAGTCCCCAAGAGGCAATTTTGGGGGATAAAGGGGCCATCCTGTGAAGGGAGTCATTCTGGGGAGGACAAGGGGTGAGGGGGCCCAGAGAGCAATTTGTGAAGGGATGAAAAATGGGGGTGGAATTCATGGAGGGGAGTTTGGAACTTGTGGGGCTGAAGGGGGTTGGTGCTGGGGGGGAGGAGCCAGGGAGGTTTGGGCTGTGGAGAGGGGCAGTGGGTGGGATTGGGGTGAAGGGGGGGCTCTCCCTTCATGCTCTCACAATCCAGCAGACCTAGGGCTTTGCCATCCCCAGACCTGCTTTGTGTCCAGCAATTCCTCACGGTAATTAGCTCAGAGTTCCTGACTGCTGCTGCTGACAGAGGCCTGGAGCACCACAGGGGCACCACATCACCAGGATCGCCACAGGTATGACCCTGCACTGGGAGCAGGGAGCACAGCTCTCCCTGGGACAGGCTGATCCCTCACCTGGGCATGCCCAGCTACTCCCGAGATCCTCCTGGATCTGCTCAGCTGGTGTGTCCCCACCATGGAGTGTCCTCGCCAGGGTGAGGTGGAGATGGAGCAGGGGCAGGAACAGGCTGCAAAGCAGAAGATTAATTAAGAGGCTGTGCCACTGCCTCGCTGTGATCTCAGTAACTGAACCGTTAAAGTGATTTATTCTTCGCAGGGTAATTACATTCCCCCTCTCCCTGTTATCCGTCCCCTGATCTGTGTTGCACTCACACATCCATTCCTGTGGTCTGGGACTCAGCATGTCAGCGAGGAGATGGCCTGGCTGCCCCTTCTGCTTCCTGTGCCTCGGTGTTACACCTCCTGTAACACACACTCATGTGCTGTTTGTGTGGGTTGGGTGCTGTTTGTATGGATTCTGTGCTGTTTGTATGGATTTAATGCTTCCATACCCTCCTACAGCTCCAGGTTCTCACCATGAACCATCACAGCCGTGGTGGTGTCACACCACTAATTTTGATCAAGAGCTTCCAACCTTGTTTGTATTTATGTTATCAAATGCCCATTTCTGCTTCTGCTTCAGTTTTTAAAGCTGTGTTGCACTTCACATGGACAGGGTTGGGAAACTTCTGTGGCCACAGCCATGCAGAGCTCAGAGCTCCTGTCCTAATAGTCCCTGTGCAGGCAGGAATGAGTAGAATCATAAAATCACAGAATCATTAGGGATGGAAAAGACCTTTAAGATCATGAAGTCCAACCATCAACCCACCACCACCATGGTCACCCCTAAACCATGTTTGTTACCAAACATGGATGTGCCACATCCACACGTTTTTTTTAACATTCCCAGGGATGGAAACACTTAGAGTATTTTAGAGTATTTATTTAGGCTGTTAAAAATTAGTATTTTTTAGAGGAACGGCCCTTTTTGCTGTGAAATCTTTCATTTGTTGTTACTAACCGAGCATTAAATGCAGCCGCGTTCCCTTCCAGAGCGCTGCAGCCTTTCCCCTCTCACGCCGTTTGCTCGGCACATCACACGCACACACTCCCCCTGTGCCGGCCCAGCTGCTTCCACGCCTTTGCAGCGTCACATTCTCCCCTCGGGCCGCGCTCCCCTGGCCGCCCGCCCGCTCCCTGCGCGGGCCTGTCCCGTTCGGGATCCTCCTGTCGGGCCAGAAACATTAGAGGGAGCTGAAGCCTCATGTGCCCGGCTGGGTGCTTGGACAGGGTGGGGGCTGGAGCCTCATCCCTGTGTCCGTGTGTGTGTTAAAAGCAGGTTGAAGCAAGAGAGAACACACTTTTCCTAAAGGAGGAAGAAGATTATCCACCCTCTATTACACAGAGTTTTCCTATTGGTGTTTTTCTTTTCGCTGAGTGTGGCAGAGCAGAGATTCACTGTGAAATCTGGCAGAAGGAGCGAGCTTTGATGAGGGATGCACTGAACAGTTTTGTCTGCTCAGTGTCTTCAAGAGCTGCTCTAAGACTAAGGTTAGAGACCACCAAACAACGCAGGCTCCTTTGCTTTTTAAAAGACTTACTGGCAGGTATATTTTATATTTTCCAGTGACATGTTTTCTCTGTGTTGCGTTTTGCACTGGCAGTTTCTTCCTGCAAAGCAACCAGCACTTGGGGGACGTGTTCCTTTACGTGCAAGAGCAGCCAGGACAGAAACCCCAAACCACCAAAAGTGGGTTTTTACACAGTTATACTGTGCTGCACCCCTGGCAGTAGGAAGTGGGTGGTGGGCACTGACTTCGTGGTCCCACGTTCCTCCAGCTTCAGGAGTGTTGCAGGAATGTCACCTGCCCAGGAGGCGCAGGAACATCCAGCCCAACCCATGCTGGTGGGGAGGGAGGTGGTGGAGGCTGAAGTGTCTCCACCACAGCCTTCCCTGCTCCCAAATCCCAGCAAATCCATGGACATCCTCAAGCAACTGTGGTGTCTCTGAGGGGATGGTGTACCCCACCAGGGAGGACGTGTGGTTCTCCATCACACAGGGAGGGGATTTGGCATCCATTGGATCCCTCCCTGTTTGATGCTGATCCCACCAGCACCACCACCCTGCTCCAGTGCTCCAGACAGATCCCAGTTATTTGGCATGTGATGAACCAAACAAGGGTGATTTATCTTGTGGCAGGAGCCGGACGCTCAACTCAGGTCCAGTGTAAGGAAACACAGCTATGGAAATAAGGGGTAATCCAGATGGCACAGAAATCCCTGTGGGACACTCACCTTGGCACTGTGGGATAGGGTGAGGTGTTTGCTGCACAACCCTGGACCAACACCAGGGAAATACAAACACTAGTGCCATGCAGGAGTCCTTAAAATCCCAAAAATAGACCTGGGAGCACAGGGTCACTATTCCTGGATCCAACAGCCAACAGATTCCTCCAGCGATCAGGCACAGGGCAGAGGCAGTGCTGTTCTAGCTGGGGCGATCACAGGGGGGCAAAAGCCTCACTCCAGCAGTGGTTCAGCTGGGGGGGATGGAGCGCTGCCCACGTCCAGGGCTGGGAATAAAGGATCTGGGATGCACAGGGCTACGAGGAGCTGGAATGGGACTGGTGGGATTGGGGTGCTCAGAGTTGGATGGCGGGGAATTCCCGGCCCTTCTTCACCTCTGAAGGCAAAAAAATACATTTGGGACGTGTGTTCCAAGGAAAAGCTGGGAAGGCAGAGGTAGCTCTCCCCTGGCTGACTCAAGGAGTCATGTTAAGGCATAAGGAGGCTCCGAGGAGGATGTGTGGCAAAGATGGAGACATCCCGGGGGTGAGCCAGAGGAGGGCAAAGTGGGACCTGCCAAACCCTGTGTGACAGCACCAGGCCTTGATTTAAACCTCCAGCCAGGAGAGAAGGGGACTCAGGAGTCCATGACCAGCTCCAGCTACGGGCACGGCGGAGCCTCCAAGGGGCACAGCCAGAGATGCTCTCCTGGGTTTTGAGAAAACCGCAGCTCCCAAGGCCTGTGTGATCCCGCAGGGAGCTGAAATCCTGTGGGAAAGCAAAACCTGCTCCACGTGGCTCTCCAGAAGCCACCCTTCACCATCCAAAACCACAAACAAGACTGACCAAAGGCTTTTCCAGGCAGCAGAGGAAACGTGCGAGGTCATGCCAATGGCACCAAGGCTCGTCCTGGTGCAGAGGGACCAGCTGGCCACAGGCAGAGCTAGACCTGCACACAGGGCTCTGCCAGGGTGCACGTCACTCCCTGAGATGGCTCCAGAGGGAGAACCTACACACACCAGCCACAGTGACACCTTCTACCAAAAAAAACCCAGCTTGGTTTGTTTTGGTTGCCTGGGCAGGAGAGGTGACTCACTGCAAAACACACAGGGGTTCTTTTTTTCTCTGCCCCATCCCAGACAACATTTTAAAAGCACAAAAAGGAAAACTAAACCTTTTTTTGATCCAAAATAGCCCTTCACACCTTCCTCTCCACATGCCCAGCGTGGGTTCGGGGCTCATGGATGGTTCAGGAGGGCAGTCTGGGCTGAGGGAATGCACATTCCTCACTTCAGTGAGGAAAGGAAGAAAAGAAGACTTTGGGGGTTGGGCAAATAGTGAATCAAAACTTTGATTAATCACCTGGATCATCATCTGTCACCCGCAGAGCCAGGCTTAGACCCAAAACACTGAGGACACTTCACGTGCCTTGGTGCCCTGGGCTGAACCCAAGTGTGACCCCAGCAGCCACTCAGATCCCATTGGGACCCGCTGGCTCCATCAAATCCTGAGAACTGGCACAAGCCACCACGTCACCCCCAGCCTGACTGATTCCCCCACGTCACCCAGGCCACCCCGGTGGCTCTGCAGTGGCCCCTTTGCTCCAGGCCACCGTGGGTGGCATCGCCTCTGCTCCTCCACAGGGCTTTTCTCCACTGCAAATCCATGCCAGTGTATTTATAGTGCCCTTATCCCAGCGGAGCCTATTTTGGGCCGATGCTCAGGCCCCAGAGCAGCGCAGGTTATTTTAACCCAGCGCTGGGTTATTTTCAGGGCTGCCCTTCTCCGCACGTGCTCCAGGATGGGTTCCAACTGCCGGGCAGTTTTGGGGGTGGTGGAGGCAGGGAAGGGGGAAAGAGGGACCCACAAAGGAATTCCAGAGATTAAAACCTAAACCAGCGTCTGCAGCAAAGCTGCCTTTGGCACACCACCTGCCTGGGATCCACCTGGAATCCTGAAAGGTGGATTTTCTGCAGGATAACCCATGAGCAAAGGCCAGGAGAGGAGGGATTTCTGGATGGGGAGACAACAAACAAGAGGGGAAGGAGAGCAGGATACAAAACAGGGAAGGAGAGCCAAGAACTGGATGTTCCTAAAATGTCCAAGGTCACCAGTTGGTGGCCCCAGGTCCAGGAGGGAGCAATGACTTTGTTCAACAAAGGCAGGAACAGCACCATGGGACGGGACTGGGAGACACTCCTCATTCTCTGCATCCAGGGAACCCCAGCCCTGCTCCCACCCTGGGCTGTCCTGGAGCAGCCAGGGAGGGGAGGCCTCCAGAGGAGTCCTGTCTGGATTCAGGTGCTGCAGGAAGCACCATTTCCCAGGCTGTGAGCCCAGATTTCTGGGCATTGAGTGGAGCTCTCTCAGCTCAGAGCCAGGAGCAGCAGCTGGTCCATGGCAGATCCCACAGCCCATCCCCAAAAAGCAGGGGTGCCACGGATGGGGGTCTGCCAGGACAGCAGTGCCAGCCAGGGCATCCCCACCTGCCATTGCAAGGGCATCCAGAGGGATCCGGCTCCATCCCCCAGCATGGCAGCTAAAGTAATTTGCCAGGCCAGAAAATACCTTAAAAATTAGAATACATTAAAAAAAACTCCACAAGGGCAGCCCTGTCCAGGGAAAAAGCCCTTTCCCATACTCTAATCCCCAACCTCCAGTCCCCACCACTTCCTCCATTCCCAAACCTTCCAAATCCCCCCCCACAACCTTCCTCTGGCCTCCTCTTCCCCCTCACCCCCTGGCAGGTGGATGTGTGGTGAGGATGGACCAGGGGGTGGCAGAGCAGCCCCCAAAAGCTGTTTGCAGCTGGCAGGGAGCACAGCCCTACCCGTGACCTCCAGCTCCCGCTGGGGATTCAAGGATCACACCATCCTGCTGGGAAAAATGAGTCAGGGCCGGAGCTGCTGCCAGCCCCTATTCCTGGATCCCACTTCACTCACACTCCCAGCCCCCCTGGACCAGCAGCTGCTGGAAGCTGGGAAGGCAAACAGTGGGAAGACCCAGGGGTCTCTTTCCCCCTCCCACCTCGCCCAATCCACCCACCTACCACAAGCACCTGCCCACCACGTAGGTCTCAATGCATTTTTATTAAATTCTTACAAAACAGAATACAAAATTCTGGCATCAACAATTGTTATAAAGGAAAACTTCAATTCAGCTGTATCAGGTCACCTGGTACATACAAGTAAAGTGCTTATTTTTGTGTGGGTTTTTTCTTTTTTTTTTCCTTTTTTGTTTTTGTTTTTTTGTTGATTTTTTTTGTTGTTTTTTTTGTTTTTAAATATTTTCAGTTTTTATTTCCCAGCCAGCCCCCGAGCAGAGGCCGCTGCTGCACAAACCAACAGTGCGATAACGTGACTCCTGTGGAACCAGCTTTGGCAGTCTTCATCAATTGTAAAGAGGAGAAAGCTTCTCCTGGTTTGATAAAAAGAGTTAGAGCTTCACAGTAAACGTTTCTAACCAGTTCTAAAGTCGAGTTAGTTGGCTGAAGGAAGGGTGGGGGGGAAGGAGAGGAAGCCAAAACACTTAAAGTTTCCAGCTTAAAAAAAACAAAAAAAAAAAACAACAAAAAAAAAGAAAATCTTTTTGAAGTTGGTTTCCAAGATAGATGCTCTATGGGTAGGGGGGGAAGGAAGCTTGGGAAGACGAGGAAGAAGGGTGTTGGTGAAAAGGGGTCGCTGGTGCTGGACCACGGGAGCATCTGTCTGGAAACCGCCCCGGGAGAGGCGCTGGCACGAGGGTCTCCCCAGCCATCCCTGTCCCACTGAGGCGCCCAGGGGTGCCCAGCACTGCCACGAGTCAGACTGGAGCCATTCCAGAGTCAATCCCCAGCTCTAGAGGCAATTAAAGATTCTCTCCCAACACCCGAACTCTGCCATGGGTCACCCCGAGCGCCGGATCCACCAACCAAACCCTCGCCCCAAACACGAAGCCAAGCCTGGGCCGAGCTCGGGCACCCTCTGGCACATCCACCCCCTCGCCACAAACCCCCACAGCACCTTCCAGCTGCACATTCCCGGCCAGGGACACCCCAGGTGCCCACGGGACACGCTCCCAGCACAGCACTGGGTCACCCTGGCCACGCGCCCGCCTCCACCAGAGAGGGTGTGTTCGTCTATTTATATAAAACATCGTGCTTACACGTGGGGAAAAGGGGGAACTCAGCTTGCCAACATCAGCAGCACAGGGGGGACAGATAAATCCCAGACATCCCCCTGCCATCCCCTTCCCACGGATTTTGTGTGATTTTTGTTTTGTTAAAAAAAGGCTGCGCCGTGCAGCATCAACAATAGCTTCACAATACCAGCTCAAGGCATCGCTGTACTGTACATCATTCAAGTATTTCTTAATATAAGACAACGAGGAATTATCTACAACTGATAAAACAAAATAAGCTATAGAAAGTAACAATGTACAATCAAGATGGACTTTCTTCCTTTCTGTTAAAGGAGGCCTCTCTGGGGTGTCCCAGTGCCTGCGTGGGGGGGTCTCCCCTCATCACCACCTCGCTCCTCCCCACCCAGCGTGGTGGGACTGGGAGAGGGCTGACTGCAAGGGCGAGGCAGTTTTTGGGGGGGTGGGATGGGGATGGAGCCACCCTCCCCCACGCTCCCCGGGTCAGCTGAAAGGCCAGGAAGGGTGAGAGAAGACGGCCCCTGCCCTAAGCTCCACCAACACCCCTGACCATCCTCCCCCAAGATAACTCACACACACCTCCCTGAAACAAAAGACAACATATATTGCATAGTATTGCTGTCAGCAGTCTTAAAATGAAAAGGAGAACTTTCGGTTTTTTTCCAGAGACAGCGACTGACTTCAGCTGAAGACCCAGGGAAGCCTCTTCTCCCCCGGCTCAGAGCTCCCAAACCCTCACCTGTGCACACGAGGCTGCTTTTGCAAAATATAAAACTCCAAGCACTGAGTGGGCAGGGGCTGTGAAAGGGGCACTCCCTTCCCAGCAGAATGGGGGGTGGCAGCGGGCACAGCTTGGTGGCCCAACCCATGGCCGTGCCTGTGGTGGGGAGCAGGGAGTGTCGGGGGGATCTGGAGGCACTGGGGGGAGCTGGAGGCCAGCCCAGCCCCAAGTGCCTCCAGGGCAGACCCAGAAACCAGCCAAGGGCCTCATCCCAGCTCAGCATTCCAAGCCCTTCCCTGCCATGCATTCCTCCCCTTCCCCAAAGCAAGCCCTGAGGAAAGGGCAGCGCCCGAACACACGTGAACACAGATGCACATCCATGAACACACACACCAGCACTGCCCTCTGCCCCGACCCCAGACCCTCCAGCCCCACATTCTGAGCTGTCCCCAGGCTGCTCCCCCAACACTGTGGCCCCTGGGTGCTGCCACCAGCCTGGCTGCTCCCCACTGGTATCCCCAGGGCACTGGACACCCTCTGTGCCCCCAGACCCTCCTGCCACGGCAGCCTCGGGGCCAGCCCGAAGCCACAGCAGGTCTCACTGTCCTGCAGCAGGACCCGGCGCTCCTTAAGTGGCTCCTTGCTTTCCACGGAGCACAACTATTCCCAGAGGGAGTTTCTGGCTGCTCTGGCCACCCTGAACACCTCATCCCCCTCACACCTCCACCAGGGCACAGCCACCACCGCCTCCAAACCCAGAGGGTACAACCCCTGCCCTGGTACAAGAGCACAGCCCTGGGTGCCTGTGAATCCCCCGGCTCTGGCCTTACCCCCGGGAGCCGCCGCCGGAGCGTGGGAGGGAGGAAAGGAAGACGTTTCTCTGTGCCCTGTAGAGAAGCACAGCTAGCAGTTTAAAACCAACAATCATAAAAAAAAAAAAAATAAAAGGAAAAAGAAAGAAAAGAAGGGGGTGAATAGCTTATTCTGGGATGCCGAGGAGAGAGGGTGGCTCAGTGGGACAGGGCACTGCTCCCTCGCTGGCACCGTCTCCCCCCGGCCCGAGCAGTTCCCTGCACAACACCCACCGTGTCCCCCCGGAGCAGAGCCAGGGACAGCCCCCAGCACGGGACGGAGGTGCCTCCCAGACCCCCAGGAAAGGGGGGTTTTGTGGGATCTACCCCAACATCGGAGAAAAACCTGCAGCTCCGAGGGGAGGGACGAGGTTAAAACGCGACTCCCGTTGTTGGAAACGCGACCGAGGGTCTTTTGTTCACAGTATGAAATGAGCTGAAATCGTCAAAGCAGCCGCGGGCACAAAGAGTCCTTTGGTGTCGGGGAGGGGGGGGAAATGTCAGAGGAGAAACCAAGAGTCGGGGAACAAAAGTCCATGTGTCTGTCAGATGTCCTTGAGTGTGCCCTGGGTGAAGCAACCTCACGCTTGATTTAATACCTTAAAAAAAAAAAAAAATCTTAAACAAACCCTCCCACCCCCAGACCTACAAGATCAGCAAAACCTTGGAAACCAGCCACAGGGACGAGTCCTGATCTTGTCACTAGCCAGAAACGGTGGGGTTGGGTGGGGGAAAGGAGGGAAGAAAGAAAGGAGAAGGGGGGATATGGGGTCCAGCAGGTGAAGGGGGCACCGCTCAGGCTTGGTCGGCCACCAGGACCAGCGGGGCCACCAGGTGCTGCCCGGCGGCCACTGCCTTGGCCAGGCTGCTCTTCTGCCGCCGCTTGGCCAGCTTGGACTCGGAGGGGGGGGAGAGCTGCATGGCCCGTGAGGTAGCTTTGATGATGATGGGTCGTGCTTCCTCCTCCACCTCTTCCTCCTCATCCTCGTCGTGCCGCGTCAGCTGGCGGTTGACAGCGATGGCCTCGGCGGCGAAGCAGGTGAGCTCTTTGGCACTGCTGTTCCTGCGGGGGAGGCAGGGGCTCAGAGGGGTGTGGGGGGCTGCAGGGAGGGCAGGGTCACATATCAGGTTGTCCCTCCTCATGTGCAGGTCGTGGTCAGGCACCGAAAACTTGGCTCAGACCCAACTCGCAGCAGCCGCCGCTGCCCATTCAGAGCTGTGGTGGCAGAGCCCCCAAAAAGCAGCAGGAGTGGACAGTAGCACTGAGGAGAGGAGTCAGGATTTTTGGGGCTGGGATTTTGGTTTTGGGGCAGGATTTCTGGGGCTGGGTGGCTGGGCCCCCCATCCCGCACTCACCTCTGCAGGATGATGGGGGTTGGCAGGGTGTTGTCCGGGGCGCACTGCAATGAAACACAGTCGGTCAGAGCCAGGAACCCCACGGGGGGGTGTCCCCTCACCCCAATTTTGGGAGCAGAGCGCAGGGAGGGGGCATCACCACTCACCCCCTGCACCCAGGGGTGCTCCAGGACCTGGGCTGCGCTGAGCCTCTTCTTGGCATCTCTCACCAGCAGCTTGGAAATGAGGTCTTTGGCTCCGAAGGAGATGTGTGCCCAGTCCTTGTCGGGAAACTCGTACTTCCCCTCCTGGATGCTCTCAAAGAGCATGTTCTGGGGAGGGGGGAGAAAAAAATCACAGGGGCTCAGCCAGGGGCGCTGCTGTCGTACTGGGGGTGGGTTTGGCAGTGCAGGGTCCCCCACGTACCTGGCAGGTGTGACAGGCCTCGCCCCGGTCCCAGCCGCAGTCGGAGCCGCAGTGGCCCACGAAGGGGGGGTACCCACTCAACATGATGTACAGGATGACCCCCAGGCTCCACAGGTCACAGCGCTTGTCATAGATCGTGGCCTCCTCATTGAAGGCCTCCACCACCTCTGGGGCCATGTACTCGGCTGAGCCACACTGTGGGGACAGGCAGGTGAGCCCAAAGGGTGGGCATCAAGGGCACAGGCGGCTGGGAGGGTCCTGCCAGAGCTACAGGGCTGCACCCCTGAAGGGAGGGTGCAGACAGGGCTGCTCCCTGGGATTTGCTCCTGCCAGGGCAGATCATCCTGCAGGGTTTCCCAGCACGGGGATGCCACAGACCTGCCTCTCTGGGGTCACCCAACAGCGAGCTGCCGCCCCACAGGGGAAAAAAAAAAGCCTAAAGGGTGCAACCCCCGCAGGACACCACCAGGACAGCCAGACCCACACCCCACAGCACCCACACCCCACAGCACCCACACCCCACAGCACCCACACCCCACAGCAGCACCGCCACCCAACCGGCTCAGCAGGGCAGCGGCCGCTCCATCGCCTGGGAGAGGCTGCAGGACACAGAGGGACAATCCTGCTCTGCCTGTTCCTCTGCCTGACTCTGCCTGTTCCCCTGCCCGTTCCAGGCAGCGCAGCCGGGGCAGGCGCAGGCTCCGGGGCGGGAGGAGTTAACCCCGCGGGAAGGGGAGGCAGCGCCAGCCCTTCCCCGATCGCTCCAGGGACTCTGGGGCTTTCCAGCACATGACCCGCAGCCCACACGGGCCTCGTGACCAGGGGGAGAAAAGAGCTGCAGCCAGCAGATAATCACCCCGGAACGAGAGGGGCCTCCGAGCAGGGGCCTCCCCAGCCCCGGCAGCTGATGGCACCGCAGCAAAACAACCCCCACACGCGGCCCCGAGCCCCGGCACCGCGGCAGGGCTGATCCCGCCGGGAATGGGGCAGCCACCTCCACGGCAGGGCTGATCCCGCCGGGAATGGGGCAGCCACCTCCACGGCAGGGCTGATCCCGCCGGGAATGGGGCAGCCACCTCCACGGCAGGGCTGATCCCGCCGGGAATGGGGCAGCCACCCCCCTCGGGCTGAGAACGGGGAACTCGGGACACCTCCCAGACTCAGATCCCGCCCCAGGAGGAGGGTACACACGGCGGAACGAGGGGGGCCGGGGTGCTTTGGCCCCCATCTCTGTTGTTTTGCCCCCACACCAGCCGGGCTCCGCCTCCCCCAGCACGTGCACACCCCAAAAATCCCGGGGTGCGGGGGAACACCCTGCCCAGGGCGGGGACCTGCCGCCGCAGATAAGAGCGGGGAGGGGCTCTGTGCAACACGGGGATCGCCCCGGGAGCTTCGGGGGGGGTCCAACCTCCGGGGGGCCCAGCCCAGGAGTCGCGGGGGCTCCCGCAGCCCCCCCAGCCCCGCTCCTGACCCACTTGTGCGGGCGCAGCCGCCGCGCCGGCCCCGCCGTGCTCGGGCTGTTGCTAAGGCTCACCGAGCTCAGGCAGCCCGGGCGCCGCGCCAGCCCCCCCGGCCCCCCCGCGTTATGTAACCGCATCTCTCCTGCCACAGCACGGGGGGGACAACGGGGGGGACACGCAGCATCAGCGGGGGGGTGTCCGCGCACAGCCCCAGCCCCGAAGCCTACAGGACCCCTCCCCAGGAGACTGACCCCCCCGACAAGGGACTGATACCCCCCAGCCCCCCCAGCACTGACCGGGGTGAGCAGCTCCGGGGTGGAGATGGGGGAGCAGTCGCCGTTCAGTTTGATGCCACTTCCCAGGTCGAAGTCACAGATCTTCACCGGGGAGACCTGAGGGTGGGGAGAAGGAGTGGTTGGGGACCCCCCCCCGCCCCAGCAGCCCCCCCAAGGAGCACAGCACCTGCTTCCAGGCTGCAGATGGTCAATGCCTGGGCTTGCCATGCTTCACACCACCCTGTGCTGCAGCATCTAGGGGCTGTCCCTGGGGCTGCACCCCCTGTGACCACTACCCCGCTCAGCAGCATCCCCACTGTGTCCATCACCCCCGGGCAGCACTCCCTGCACCCAACCCCAGCTGCTCCCTCTCACCTGGTCCAGGCTCTCACACAGGATATTTTCTGGTTTCAGATCCCTGTGTGCGATCCCTGGGGGGCAGAAGAGCCAATGAGGGCAAAAATCCCCCCCTACAAGAGCCCCACAGTGAAAGGTCTGGGGGTGGCACAGGGACCCCTCCCTCCCCACCCCTGGGCTGCACACCCTGGCAGAGGGCAGAAATCGCTGCTGGCCCCAAATCCCGATGAACCGGAGGAACAGGATCCGCACCACGAGGAGCCGTGTGATGCACCTGGGCCGGACTGGGACGGGCATCGTCCCCTGGGCAGGGGGCTGGGGGGGCAGTGACACCCCCGGGAGAGCCCAGGGCACCCCAGGGTGTCCCAGGGGCTCACCTTTGTTGTGCAGGAAGTGCAGGGCGCTGGCGATATCCCGCACCACCACGCTGGCCTCCAGCTCGTTGAAGTGGCGTCTCCGGTGGATGTGGGTCAGGATGGAGCCTGGGGCCAGGGGAGAGCAGAGTGGGGGCTCGTGGGGGTCCTGCCACCCCACCCCAGCTCCCCTCGACCCTGGCACTGCACTCACCTCCCCTCATCTTCTCAAACACCAGGTAAAACCTCTCCTCCTCCTCAAAAAACTCGATCAGCTCCAGGACGTTCCTGCAGGAGCAGCAGGATCAGCCCCGGCGTCCCCCCAAAACACCTCCTGGGTCCCCCCCTCCCCACGCCGCCCACCAGCCCACGTCCTGGGAGGGGAAAACTGCGTTCCCAGTGATTGAAACCACACGGCCAGGGCCCCCCTGGCTGCATTCCAGGGGGGAGAGGGACTCACCCGCCCACCCTCCTCCTCCCTAATTGCTCGCAGACCCTCCTGCCCCCCACCCCACACACAGGCAGGGGCTCGGCCCGACCCCAATGTGGCCACTGCAGCCCCCATGGCCACGGCATCCACTGGATGTCCCCCTCTGGACACTCCCACACTGGCCAGAGGGACCAAGGGGAGGGGTTGTGGGACCGAGGGTGGCCCGGCTGCACCCCACGGGTGTCACAAGTGTCACCCCGGTCTCAGCCCACCCCCGTGCCAACAGCAGGGGCACACGGTGCCTGCCCCACTGTACCTGTGTCCCTGGCACTGGTACAGCATCTCCACCTCCCGGAACACCCTGCTCCGGATGTGTCCCAGGCGCTTCTCTATGATCTGGAAGGCGAAGGGGGGGGAGGCTCAGGGGAGAGGCAGTGCTGCCAGGGAGGGGTCGGGGTACCCCCACACCCACCCCCCCGGCACGGGGACCTCCGGGGCCGGGCGGGGAGCCCTGCGGGCTGGAGGCAGCAGAACAGGCTGTTCCTGGCGCGGGTGCCAAGCGGCAGTGCCGGTGCCAAGCCGCTCCCTCCCGGGGCCGGGGCCAAGAGAGCTCCATGTGACGCCCGGCCCAGCCGAGGGCCCTTCGCCCCACTGGGCACTGCCACAGCCCCGGGGGCTTGGTGGCTGTGCCACAGGGGGGGCAGGGGGTCCCCCTACCCACGGCCTCATGGGTGCTCCCCCTGGGCTCAGCCCTTTGGGGCACACAGGGCCCCCTCACCCACAGTCCTCCCTGTTGCCTCAGTTTCCCCACTCAGAGACCCCCCCGGAGCAATGGGGGGAGGCCAAGCTACCCTGGCATTTGGCTGCATTTGGACACAGCCCCATGTGCCGTGGCCAGGAGCCTGCAAGATGCAGGGCCACGGGATCCCCATTCCTGACCCCAAAAGCAGCTGGCTCACCCCAACCCCCCCAGCACCACCCCCGTGCTTGCAGGGGCTCAGAGACCTCCCTGGGGACAGCGAGAGGTGGCCGCCCTGCCAGCATCACGTGTCCCTGTGTGCCCCACGTCCCCAGACATGTTGCAAGTGTTAATTTAAGCTCCAGTCTGCCCTAATTGACAGGGAGGGGAGTGGAGCTAAAGGACCCGGGGCCGGAGCTGGGTGGTGGCAGAGGACGGCGTGGTACCTGCACAGCCCAGCCCTGCCCCTCTCCTGCCCCCCCAGCCCAGGAAAAAGTTGTCCTGTGCCAGCACCGGATGGTTCTGGGAGCTGGGAGAGCCCCAGCCTGGGGGGGACAGAAAGGGAGGCTGAGGCGGGGGTGGGAGGGAGGCAGAGCTTTACCTTCACCGCATACTCCTTGTTGGTGATGAGGTTCACGCAGGATTGGACTCTGGCGTGGGCCCCTTCTCCCAGCACCTCCTCCTGCAGCTGGTAAACATCTGGCAGGGGAGAGGCCACTTGAGCTGCCAGCTCCACCTCATGGGGCACCACTGTCCCGAGCCTGGGGACAGCAGGAGGGCCCAGCCCTGCCCCAGTCACCCCACTCACCCTCAAACCTGCCCGAGAAGCTGTCGGTGGCCCTGCAGCGCTTCTTCTTCTTGTTCCTCTTCTTGGCGTCAGGGATGTCGATGGGTTGACTTGAAGGCATGTCTGTGCCAGAGCAAAGCCACCACCATCAGTCACCACCTCTGCTCCCCCAAAGGGACCAGCCCCCAAAGCTTTTGGGGGAGCACAGAAGCCCGACATCCCAGAGATAGGGATGGGAGGAGTCCCCCTGGGATGGAGCCCCATGGGGGGCACCCACAGCACCCAACACTCACCAGGACGGGGCGGACACTCGAAGTTGAAAACGGGCTCCAGGTGGTTGGACTGGTCAAACTCCAGGTCAAAGGGGTTTTGTCCCTGTGGGAGCCAAGAGCAGGAGTGAGGGGGCAGCCACTGGATCAGCCACCACCATCTGCCCACCCCAGACACAGAGCCCAGCACACTCCTGCTCTTGGCACACCCCCTGCTCACCCCCCCCGGGGTGCAGGACACCAGCTCATGGAGGGACAGGCAGAGCTCCCTGCAGAGCCAGAGGAGGAGGAGGAAGGGTCTGCCCCCATGTCCCGGTGGGGCGGTGCCGTGGGGTTGTTCCCCCAGGCCAGCACACGGGGGATGATGAGAGGGACCGGAGCCTCCCGCACAACCCAACCCCAAACCTCCAGCCAGACCTGACCTGCAGTGAGGGGGAGGCAGACAGGCCACAGGGCAGGACGGGCTCCAGAGCCACCATGGCCACGTCCTCCCAGCTCTCTGCAAGGTCATGGTGGGGGGAGCCTGCTCTGTCCTGCTCCAGTGGACCTTGTGTCCCCTGGGCTGTGGGACACCCCCAATCCAGCGGGATCAGGGTTCACCCCGAACCCTCCCGCACCCCGAGATGGAGGGAGGGTGTGGGACCCATTGCTTCCCCCTCCCCAAACCCCAGTGGCACCCCAAAGACACAGAGCCCCTCTGCCCAACCCCCAGAGCCGCCCCGTGGGCCGGGGCAGTGCCGGGGGCAAAAGGGCCCGGTCCTGCCCGGGATTATGAAATCTGTTTGGGTGGAGGTGGCCGCTCCAGCGGCGTTCCCAAACCCGCCCGGTGCCCGGGCCAGCTGCCAAGCCCGGCACGGCCAACCCCGGCCACCGCCAGAAACACCCAGAACGTGCCTGTTTACTGCAGCCCGGGGGGGCCGGGGGGGTCCCCAGCCGCTGCAGGGTGCGGGGGTCACGCCAGGAGCAACCCCCCACCAAGCACCACTCTGGATCTCCGGGGCCAAAACTCTCCTGCCCTGCGTTTTGCCGGCTCCCCCTTCCTCAAAAAGCCGGACTTGGGGGGCGCAGCATCGCCCCGCAGCCGTCGCCCCCGGGATGAGCCCCGGCGGGATGGGGGGGCGAGGCCTCTGGGGGAAGGTACGGGGGGGGGGCCCGGGGGGGAAGGGGGGGGGCCGGGGGGGCCCGGGGGGGGCGGGGGGCCCCGCCAGCTGCCGCAGCACCGCCACACAAAGGTCTGGGGGAGGGGAGGCTGCGCACCGGCTCCATCGGCACAGCCGAGGTGTCCCCCCTCCATCCCCGGACAGCCGGGGGCGCACAAACCCCGGCCAGAGGCCGTGTGAGCAGGATCGGGGGGCACTGCAATGGGGGGGGCGGGGCGGGGGGACCCCCAGCACCCCCCGGGCCGGAGCAAAACCGAACAAAGGTCCCCTCGATCCGCAGCCGGGAAGGGGGGGGCGGCACCGAAAGGAGCGGGACCGCAGCGACCCCCGCACACCCCTCGAGGTGACAGTGCCGGGGCACGGCGGGGGCTGACAGCCCAGGGCTGGGGGTACCCGGAGCACCCCAGGGTGGGCGGCGCTGCAGGATCGACCCTGGGCCGGGCCTGGGAATCCCTGAGCCCTCCCCCCGCCGCGGGGAGCCCCCCGCACCCCGCTGCCGGAGCGGGACCAAGGGGTGCAGCGGGGCGGGGGGACAGCGCAGCCCCCACAACACCGGGGACGCCGTGGGAGCTGCAGCAGCCCAGTGCCCACCCGGGGGTGGGGGGGATACAGACCCGACCCTCGGCACGGGGGGACAAGGGGGTCCTGCTGCCCGCCTTAGGTGGCAGTGCCTCCCCTGCTCCTCAATTTTGGGGGTTGCCGGGGGTGGAGGGGGCAGGAAGCGGCTGGTGTCCCCTTCCCACCCCGTTCCCGTGCAGGCGATGCAGCGATGCGGGACGATCCCGGCCCCGGAGCCCCCCCAAGAGTCTCTCCCCACCCCGAGCATCCCCGGGGAGCGGGGCGGGGGGGGCAGCTCCTTACCTTGAAGGAACGGTGGAATCCCGGGATCTCTGATTTCTTCTGCACCATTTTGCTGCCGGGGGGGGAGGGGGGCGGCGTTTCTGGGAGAAATTGGGGGGGGGCGGTGTGGAAAAATAAAAAAATCGGAGGGGTGGGGGGGGAAGGGAGGCGGAGGGACGGGCAGAGCCGGAGGGGAGTCCGGGGGGTGGCCGAGACCTGCAGGGAGAGGGATGGGGCGAGAGCGGGGTGTCAGCCGGTGCTGCGGCCGCCCCCCCGGGATCCCCCCCCCGTCCCGTCCCGGGCTCACCGGCGCGGCCCCGCAGAGCCGCCGCTGCTGGTGGTAGCGCAGCCCCGCAGCCCCGCACCGCCGCCCGCTCCGCTCCGCGCCGCTCCGCCGCCAACGGGGGGGGACGCGCCGCCCCCGCCCCCGCCGCCTTTATAGCCCCGGACACGGCCCCGCCCCCCCCGCACCGCCCCCCGCACCGCCCCCTGCGCCGCCGGCACCCCCCCCGCCCCGCCCCGCCCCGGGGACACCCCGCTGGGGACACAAACACACCCCCGGGGGGCACGAAACCCACCCCGGGGGTCACAAATACCCCCCGGGGCCATAACCCCCCCC
>NW_020885036.1:225590-238336 GCF_003945725.1 Corapipo altera
CTCCCTTGGTGACACTGGCGGAGGCTGAGAACTGACACGCTCATTGTGTGGAGTGGCAATGAGTGTATAGTGTGTGTAGTGAGTGTGTAGTGAGTGTGTAATGAGTGTACAGTGTGTGCAGTGAGTGTGTAGTGACTGTGCAGTGTGTAGTGAGCGTGCAGGGAGTGTGTAGTGAGTGTACAGTGTGTGTGGTGGGTTTGCAGAGTGCGTGCAGCGGGCACAGCATGAGCACATGCCAGGCACACAGGGAACATGCCACGGTCATGCCAGGGCCCCATGGGGAGCTCAGGGCACACGGCAGGCACACACGGGGCACGCAGAGGGGGCAGTGACATGTGGAGAACACGCAGAGCACACACGAGGGGCAGGACACGCGGCACAGCAGCAGGACCCACGACCTTTTGGGGTCTCCAGGAGCTGTCGGAGCCCGGCTGGGGGAAAACAGGAAAGTGAGCGGGGCCGTGCCGGAAGGAGCTATTGTTGGCCAGGGAGCAGAGGGAGCACGAGAGGCTGGAGGCCACCGAGGCCACCCTGTCACCCCTCTGTGCCCCGAGCCACGCGTGGCTGCCACTCCCCGTGGACGTGGGGCAGCCCCAGAGTGGACAGGCGGCAGCTCGGGGGGGGCCAGGCCTTCCCTCCCCCACCCCACTGCTCTGCTTTGGGAGGGAGAATAAATAAAGCTCCTTTTTCTGTGTCTTATTTCCCCGGCCCGAGGAGGGCCCAGCTTCCCGCCCCTGGAAGAGGGAGGATTTGGAGCCCTGGCTCTGTGTCAAATGAAAAAATCTTGCAAAAAACCCTGGAATTTCCTGCCGGGCAGAAACCTGGAGGTTTGACACTCCTGGAGCTGGGGTGGGATGGGAGGGAGGGAGGGCCGGGGGACACGGGGGACATGGGACACCCCCCCCATGTCCAAGGCACAGGCAGGCACGTGGCTGTGCCAGTGGGTCCCCAAACTCCCTCCCTGCCCTGCCACTGCCAGGGGGATTTGGGCAGTGCCACATCTGACCCTCCAGCCAGGCCTCCAGCACACCCCAAGTCCCAGTGTCCCCATCCTGCCACTGTGGGATTCTCCCCAGGGACGTGGTCCTGGTCCTTCCCTCCCCATCTGCTGCAGGGGAGGGTTCGGGGCAACCCCCCCTTGGCTTTGCCAGCTCCTGCTTTGCACCCACGTCTGGGGGCTGTGCCCCCTCCCCAGGACCCCCCAGCAGAGCTGCCCAGCCCAGGGTCTCCAGTGGGACACCCTGAGCAAGGAGGGGGGGCCACACAGGGGGTGGGGGGTGTTGGGCCTCAGTTTCTCAGAGGAGGTGTCATGGGGTGAAGGAGCAGCCAGAACCCACAGCCGGAGCTGCAGGGAGGGGACAAACGCACCCCGGCGTGGTTTCACCCCAAAAAAGGTTTCAGGGGAGACACCAGTTCAGTGGGGAGCACCCCCCATCCCCCAGAGGGGACATGGCCAGTCTCGGCCCCACCACCCCATAGCAGCCAAACCCCTGGGGACAAGGACATGGAGACGGTGGGGCCAGGCACATAGATGTGTTGGGAAGCTGGACAGAGTCACCCCAGAGAGGAAAATCCCTGCAGCCCCCAAAGCAAGGGGTGGGAGCTGCAGGAGTTCCAGGTTTGGGGTGTCTGGGGAGGAGGGCAGGGATGGGGCTCACACTGTGCCACAGAGGGGGGCCTGCCTTGGGTGACAGCAGCAGATGGGAGAAGCTGCTGCTTCTAAACACCCCAGTCTCCTTTCACCCCTCTCCATCCTCCCAATTCCCTGGGAAGGAGTGAGATCCACAGGAGCAGCCCTGACCCACTGCAGCTGTGTCACCATGGGGTGACTGGGGACATGCAGGCTGGCACATTCCTTAGAATCATAGATCCTAGAATATCTCAGTGGGAAGGGACCCCCAAGGTCCATCCAGTCCAACCCCTGGCCCTGCACAGACACCCCAACAATCCCACCCTGTCCCTCACAGCGTTGTCCAAACGCTCCTGGAGCTCTGGCAGCCTTGGGGCCGTGCCCACTGCCCTGGGGAGCCTGGGCAGTGCCCCAGCACCCTGTGGGGGAAGAACCTTTCCCTGAGATCTGACCTAACCCTGCCCTGACTCAGCTGCAGGCCGTTTCCTCGGAGGAGCAGAAAAAGTCCCAAACCACCAAAAAATTCCCATGGAAAGGGCACTGAAACTGCAGTGGGGCCTGCACAACCCTGCTGGAGAATGTGGGTGCCGGTGGCTTTGTCCCAGCAGCCTCTGGGGATTTGTTCACCAGGACAAAAAGTGATCCTGGGGCACCTCTTGGGCAAGGAGGGCCCCCTGTCCCTACAGGGCTGGCACGGGACAGAGCAGCAGGTGCCCCTGGTATCGGTGTCACCTCTGAGCTGTGGGGACGGGACGTGCTCCCTGCTCCAGAGCTTTCCCAGAAGCATTCCAGGTCCTGCCCATGTTCCTGGCACAGGCTGGGGAGCTGCTGGCCCCTGGCCTGGCTGTGCCATACAAGGGAGAGGGAGCACGTGCCATGCTGGTGACTGTTCCTGTCCCAGGACTGGCTGTCACCTCTCCACAGAGCCCAAAAGCGGAGCAGGGCAAACCCAGGGCCCTGCCCTCTGCCCGGGAGGAGGCAGGTGGCACATCAGGGCTGGGGGGCTGCCAGGGACCCTGGGGAACGTGGGCTCAGGGGCATCAGCTGTCCAGGGAAAATGGGACAAACAAAAGGCACATTTCTGAGCACTTGGAAAGCTGCCACTGCCTGTGCAGGGATGAGGGATCGAGGCTGCCAAGGCCTGGGGGCTGTGGTGGCAGAGCTGTGCAGGGACACTCCTCTGCCACCTCGTGCCCCTGCTGCCCAACTCCAAAGGTGCAGGGGATGAGGCAGCCACAGCAGTGGCTGTGTCACAGCACAGGCCCAGGAATGCTCTGAGCAGGATCTGCTGTCCAGGGAGGTGGCAGTGGCTGGGGACATTCCCCTTCTTACCCAGCGGGATGTGGCTCCTGCACTGACCCCGTGGACACACGGACATGGGGCTGCAGATGCTGCAGGAGACCCCCAACCCCTGCTCCCTCTTGGATGGTTTCTGGGGGTCCATGGAATTGCTGCCCCCACTCCCCA
The DNA here is from genome assembly GCF_003945725.1 of Corapipo altera. Taxonomy (NCBI): domain Eukaryota; kingdom Metazoa; phylum Chordata; class Aves; order Passeriformes; family Pipridae; genus Corapipo; species Corapipo altera. The sequence goes on from NW_020885036.1 coordinate 228,688, forward strand.
GCTTCCCATTAGAAGCCAACCCTAATGGGACTCATGGATGTGCTCGACACCTGAACCAAACCAGGGGTGTTTGCTCTGGGTTCCAGAGGGAAAAGGCCAGGGCCAGGCCCAGCACTCCCAGGGAACCCACGAAGGAGCAGAGTGACCCAGGGAGCATCGATCCATGTGAGCCTGGAACACTGATACTGGGATTAACACATGGATAGTGGGTGGCTTTTCCAAGGCTCATTTATCAAGGAACAAAGCAAGCCGTGGGTACAAGGAGCCTCCTACACCTTTCCCTTCATGTGCCATTGGACTGTGAGCCAATGGCATCATCCCATCACCAGCCAGTCCCAACAAGTGCCTTGGAGCTCTCCCTGCCTGGAAGCCCGTGGTGACCTCCCCTGGAGCTGGGAACCCCCTCAAGGTCTGGGATTCCTTACCTGAGACACAGATCCTCCCTATCACAAGGTGGAGAGACCCCTGTCCACAGCAGCTCCTCGGTGAGTTCCTGACATCACACTGAATGAACACCAAATCCATGCACTGAATTCCTTCAGATGTAAATTGTTGTCCCAGTTTGAGACTGAAACTGGACCTGGATGTACCTAAGCTCCATCAGGAGTTAAGGAGGTGTGTGTGTGAGGGTCCTCTCTGAACCTCATCCTCAACAGAAGGGTCTCTCTTACCCTTTTATATCTTCGGTCCCTTTGTTAATCATTCCAGCTTGATTCCAACTCGATTTTCCTTAGTCTGGTAGGAAGTACCAGGGGGAACCTCGCCATCAGATTCTGTTAAATCACACTTTCATAAATTCACTTTAAAATAACTTTCACTGAGAACGTTGATAGTGATTCTTTGAGTGACCCTAAATCACTCATCTGTGACAAACTGATGTCGTTGGCGGGATCCTAAATCGGGATTTGTGGCAGAACTGAGGCCCTAAAGCTCCTGAGCTCCTCGGCTTTTGGGGGCTGGAGGGGAGAGGCACAGGGTGAGCCATCGCTTCCTTGGAGCAGTGGGTGAGCCTGTGCTGAGCCAAAGGGAAGGAGCATTTCCCTGGGAACATACGGCAGTGCAGCCCCCTCTGTGCCACGAGCCCGTGCCCGCTCCAGCTCCGGGGCAGGTGCCATCTGTGCTTTTTGGAAGGGCTCAGCCCCACAGAGGGGAGGCTGCCCGAGCCCTGGGCACGGGACCCGCTCGAGCCAGGCCCTGCAGGGCAGGAGATCTGCAAATGTGTTCTCTGGGCTCTCAGCAAAGCCTTCACGGCGCCTCTGCAACCCCAGAGCCTGGGGAGACTGATCCAAGTACCGAGGGGTTCTGCTCAGTCACAGCTCAACCTGCTCGCCAGGCTGGGCTCAGCCCTGGGGGCTCAGCCCTGGGGGCTCAGCTTGGGGGCTCAGCTTGGGGGGCTCAGCTTGGGGGGCTCAGCCCTGGGGGCTCAGCTTGGGGGGCTCAGCCCGGAGGGCTCACAGTCACTCGCTCCCTGCAGTGACTCTCAGCTGTGGCTCAGGGGTGAGTAAACCCGAGATGAAAGCACAGGGAGATGAAAGCAGGGCTGGGGCTGCAGAGGCAGAGGCAGAGCACGGCTGAGCTCCGACTGTGGCTCTGCAGACCTGTCTGGGCAACATCCTGCACCGCCGGGCGCTGTGGGGGCCGGGCTCAGCCGCAGCGGCACCGCCGGCCCGGCTGATGTCCCAGGAAGGTGCTTTCCCTCCTCCTCCCTTGGCTGAGCTGGTCTCGCGTGGAGGTGGGCGGGTCTTTCCCCCCAGAAAGGGGGGCAGAGGAAGGCAGGGCCCCGCAGTCCCGTGGAAGGGGCTCCGGACACGGCCCTCACAGCATTCCAGGCGGGGGGGAACGGGAAAGCTGAGGAACAGCGACAGGAGCTGCCCCAGCACTGCTCACTGCCCACCCAGCCCCGCTCGGGTCCCTGCAGCTCTCCCGGTTTCAGCTGGGATGGAGCCAGTTGTCTCCCCAGGAGCCCACACAGGGCTGTGTTTGGGATTTGGGGTGGGATAATGCTGATAACACCCCAGTGTTTTGGTGTAGCCGAGTAGTGCTCACCCTAAGCCAAAGACCTGGAGTGTCTCGTGCTCTGCCAGCGAGGAGGGGCACAAAAGCCGAGGGTGGCGTGGCCAGAGGGATATTCCACACCAAGGAACAGCCAAGGAACAGCGTGCTTCTCCAGCTGAGCTGCACCCACAGAACACTGGGAGAGGGGCTCGAGGGTGCTCAGGAGGGCCCAGCACCTCCACTGTGCAGGGGAATGGGCAGGAGCTGTTGCTGCAGGCAGGGAACAGGCAGGAGCCCAGGCTGGGGAGCCCCTCACTCCCCTCCTGGCCAGGAGAATAACGTGCAGCCGCCAAAGGCAGAGTTTTCCCCAGTTCAGTCCCTCAGCCTCGATGGCTGTGCCCGTGGCAGCACAGAGCTCCTGGGCAGGCTGGGGGACTGGAACTGCCCTCCCCTGCCCACTCCCACTCCAGCAGAGAGCAGCTCAACCCTGGGGTACAGGGACACTGCAGAGACAAGGCAGGACAACCCCGGGGGGCTGGTGGAGCTCCACAGCCCCTGATCTGGCACCCCGAGAGCAGCAGGAACCCCCCCAGGCGCAGAGCACCCAGGAGCTCCCCGGCACAGCTCCCAGGAGCCCAGCAGCCCGTGTTTGCTCTGCTGATAGGAGGGCTCTGACAAAGGGGCCATCACGTGTGCTGTGTAAATACAACATAATTTATTGGTTCCATTCCAGAGCACGAGGGGTGTTTGTATGACTGTCCCAGGAACAAGAGTCACGTATGTACAGACATTCCAGGGCACAGGAACACTTTGTGAGGAAGAAGTGGTGAGTGGTAGTTTGGTCACTGTTCATAGAAACCTTTTCTCTTACTGGTCCCAACCGTAGGTAGACCCACCTACCTACTGGGGGCACTGGGAGCTCTCACTGTGCAAGCAGCAGGCAAGGCCAGGGGGCTCTGGCTGCACACCAGAGATTTTGGTCCCACATGGGCACAGTGCTGGGGAAGAGGGAGAGGGCTCTGTACCCTAAAGGGAAGCAGGATGTGATCCCTGTGGCCAGCGAGGCCGGAGGACAAAGTGGTCCTTCCTGGCAGGGTCAGCGTACCACGAGGTGAGGGGCAGGAATTCCCTGTCCCTTTGCTCAACTTCCATGAGGCACAGCTTGGCTGCCAGTGGATCCCTGTGGGGACAGTGCTGAGCTGCACCAGGAGAGTGTAGGAGCAGCTAAACAAGACAACAGCAGCCACCTGGATGATAAAAGAAGCAGAAAAAGGAGCAGAAAACAAAAATATTGTGGTTTTGAGCAAGCCAGAGCTGAGATTAGTGTGTGTGTGTGAAAGGAATCCCAAGGTCAGGTTGGAAAGCTGCTTGCAGCAGGGTTGTTCTCTGGCTGGGAGCAGTCACACAGGGGCTGTGGGGTGTGGGGAGATAAGGAAACATCCGCCTGGCTGGAGAGCTTAGACCACAATATTTTTGCTTTAATATTTTCTTCTTCTTCTTCTATCATCCAGGTGGCTGCTGTTGTCTTGTTCAGCTGCTCCTGCAGGGGAGCAGGGCAGATTCCAGCAGCGCTGACTCCATCAGCAGCAACCACGGGAAAAACCCCACTCCCAGCTGGCCTGAAGGGAACACAGGCAGGGCCAAGCCTTGGGCACGGGGGGCACAAAGCAGCTCTGCCCAAAACTGGACTCATGGCCTGTGGAAGAGGTGCTGGAACCAAGGAGCACCCCGGGGATCGGGGTACACCAGCATTCCCTCCCCAGGCAGCCTGCCTGCAGGGGTGGGATGGGTGTCCCGAGGGAAGTACCGCTTCCATGGCAGCACCAGCTCCACACACAGCTCTGCCTGCAGCATCTGGCTCAGCTCACTCGGGGCACAGGGCAGGGGCAGCTCAGGGCAGCTCTTCCCCTCTCCAAGAGCGGACATTCCCATCAAATGGCCCTCAAAATATTTTCTCTTTTTTTTATAGAAATTACTATAAAAAACTAGTTAATCTAGAGCATCTTTAAAAAAATATTCCTGCAATATCACAGTTTTACATTGAAACTCATTAAAAATATATAATTTCTTTAAGAAAACGTCTCTGTTGTCCCCTTGAACCACGTCTCCAGGCCGGGCGTGGGGCTGAGCCCTCGGAGGAGGCGCCGAGGTGGGAGCAGGAAGGTCAGAGCTCAGTGGCACATCCGGGAGGTCATTTCCTTCTGCCAAAGGGACAGAGAAGGCAGGGGGGTGAAGGAGGATCCAGGCTGCCAGGTGAGGGGGGCATGGAAAAACCTGCCCTGTGTTTAGTTGGCAGTACCCTTCTCAGGTGTGGGGTGACACTGCTGCCCAGAGCTCCAGGATGGGCAGGGCTGTGCTCTCCCCACAGTTCCCATACCCAGGACACCCCAGGGGGTTTATCCATCTGTGTCCATTTGGCTGACAGTGCTGGGATCACACAGGGCCCACAAATGAGGCAAACAGCTGCTGGGAGTGGGAGGAGATGCTGGAGAACAACTGCCCCCAGCCCTGCCCGTCCCGACTCCCAGTTTGCTGGCAGCCAAAGTGCAGGGCCAACTGGTCCTGAATTTGGGCAACCAGGTTAGTAGAGAGTCATGGAACCATTAAGGTTGGAAAAGACCCCCAAGATTATTGAGTCCAACCATTCCCCCAGCACTGCTGTGTCACCACTAACTCCTGTCCCCAAGTGCCACATCCACACATTTGTTGAACACTTCCAGGGATGATGACTCCACCACTGCCCTGGGCAGCCTGTTCAGTGCCTGACCACCCCTTCCACGAAGGAATTTTCCCCATATCCAATTTAAACCTCCCCTGGCACAGCTTGGGGCCGTTCCCTCTCCTCCTGTCCCTTGTTCCCTGGTAGCAGAGCCCGACCCCCCCCAGCTCCCCCCTCCTGTCAGAGAGTTGCAGAGCCAGAAGGTCCCCCCTGAGCCTCCTTTGCTCCAGGCTGAGCCCCCCCAGCTCCCTCAGCTGCTCCTGCTGCTCCAGCCCCTTCCCCAGCTCCATTCCCTTCCCTGGACATGCTCCAGCCCCTCAATGTCTTTCCTGGAGTGAGGAGCCCAGAACTGCCCCCAGGATTTGAGGTGGGGTCTCCTGAGAAGGTACCAGAGAGCTCTGTGCCTCCCCCAGCCCTGCCCTGCAGACCTCAAGAGCCCCCCCTGCACCCTGAGCCCACCCAGACACTCACCAGGGGCTCCAGCTCCTTGGTGTCTATGAGATTGAACTCTTTCACAAAGTAGTAAAAGTGCTTGTAGCAGGTGTTCACGTGGGCCTCCGAGCCCATCTGGGTGATCCTGTCGAAGTGGTGGATGTAGACGTGGACAAAGACCCGGAAGAGCCTGGAGAGGATCTTCTTCACCACTGGGAGGAAGTTCTTGGGGAAGGGAGTACCTGGGAGGGAGGAATGGCCATGAGAAATCCTCAGTCAAGTTAAAACTGGTTCCTCAGAGCTAAAATAAATTGGTAAAACAGGCAGATTGAGACAAAAGGGCTTCTGTCCCTGGCAATGTCCACTGCCCTCTCCGTTTTGCTTCCCTTTGGATCAGATTTTTCACAAGCATGGATTTTTTAAGTGACAGAGAGCTGCACTGCTGAGATTGAAAGCAGAGCCCAGATTCCCAGCAGCTGTTCCAGTCTGAGTTTTCCTCTACTCCTGTTTGACATATTTATACAAACAGTGCAAAACACTAGATATGACCAAGCAAATTCCTGAAGGAAAGGGTTGGTGTTGTTACCTCCCCACATTATCCCTTATTTTGATATGTCTTTGGTTAAAAATTAAAGCCTTTAAGGTGCTCTTTAAAGGTACCAGGTCTGTGTTTGGCCAGGCCCTGACAGGAGGGGGGTTTGGCCATCCAGCACCTCCGTGGGGTATCAGGGTGTGAAGTCCACACGGGCTGTTCCTGGAGGAACTGGGACAAGTTAAACCCTTTCAGTGCTCTGACAGAGCTGCAAGGTTTCACTAGGTGTCAAGGGGGAGGGATCTGGTTAAAAGCTGAGCTGAAAACAGTAACAACTGGAAAAAAAAAACCCAACCACAACCCTCGTGCTGCAGGAAGCTCGTCCTGCCTCCAGAACAGAACCAACACCCCCGCTGTGCTCCCCAGGGTCCTGCACAGGCAGCGACAGAAGGGCTGGGCAGGGGGTTGGTGTCTCAAAACCGGCTGTTCACTGCCCCCCTCCCCCCTTTGCCCACCCCACACCAGCTGAAGCAGCATTTTGGCACAGAGGAGGAGCTCGAGTGGCAGACGTGCCCCAAGCAGTGGCCAACTGCATCCTGTCACAGCTCCAGTGGGATAAACACCAGGGCAGGAGGGAGGGAGCTCTGCTGCACCTTGTCTCCTGCATCCCCAGAGATGGAAGCTCTGCATGGGCTCAGTCATATTTACCTGAGGCTTCAGGGAATGAATTCTCCCATCTTCAACACAAAATAAACAAAACCCAGCAATCTCCATCCCGAATCCAGAGAAGCTGTGCCTGGATATGCAGACTGAGGTGTCTTAGGCCAAATTCTCCTTTCCATGGCCCTGGCAGGAGATGAAACATGGCCCCTCCCTCCAGGCCTGTGCCAACATCCCACCCCTCTGGAGGGGCAGAGGCAGCCAAAGCAGCCTCTAACAACAAAGAGGCTGATTATGGCACGTGGCAGCATCACCAGGTGAGGCAGAGCCTGGATGCAGGCTGGCAGTGAGCTCCAGGAGAGCTGATCCACAGGAGCACGAGCCACTCCAGAGCTGCCTCCAAGCCTGTGCTCTGAGGGCAGCCTCCTGTCTGCACTGCCTGCCTTGGCTTTCCTCGAGGTGTCCACGACTCCAAGTGGGATCTGGTGCAGCTCTGGGTATTTGAGCACTGCAGAGGAGCTGGGAAGAGCTGCTCTGAGCAGCACAGAAGGAAACAGCTCTGCAGCACCTCCTGAACAGAAACGGGACCCGAGGGCTCCAGGAGAAGGTTCTGCACCCCCCTCCCTCCCACCAGCCACGCCTGGACCCCAACTCACCAACGTTAGTGGGGAAGATGTCCTCGTTGTTGATCTGCACCTCGATCCAGTCCATGAGCAGGTTCATGTACTGGGGGGCCGACAGGGCGGTGGGTTTGCGGTACTTGTGCTCGTCCTGCCACCGGTACTCGTACTTGGGCCCCCCTGACATGACGGGGCAGGACTGCTCGGTGCAATAGTCACTGATGGTGCCGTAGATCAGGTTGATGCGGTTGAAGAAGTCCACGACGTGCACGGCCACCCAGTCGTTCTGCTCCTCGCCCGGCGGCAGCTGCACGGCCACCTTCAGGTCCAGCCCGGCGTTGAGCGAGGCCTGGGCCTTCTTGTGCAGCTCGAACCGCTGCGTGCCCGGCTCGAACTTGCGCTTGGGCCGGAAGGTTTTGTCTTTGTTGAACACTTGCTTTAGAGCGTGGGACATCTTCCCTCCTCCTCTCGCTGTTCCAGGCCCGCAGCGGGGACAGCCGGAGGCCGCGCCGCTTCCCGGGGCACGGCTGGGGCGACTCTGATCTTCAGAGAAACCTCCCTCTGCTCATCTGGTCCTGATCTGCAACACAGCACAGAAGGGCAGCGATTAGGAGCAGCTCTCTCAACAGGAAACCTTGTCTAAATCCCATAGGAAGAGATCCGGGATGCCATCTGGGCCCTCGCCCCACATCTGAGGAGGAGGAGAGCTCACGCCAGCTTTCCTTCCTCCCCCTTCCCTTTCCAGCCCAGCCCAGCTGGAGCAGAGCGGCTGTCGGGGTGACCTGGGCTGAACGGAGCCACTCCTGAGAGAACTCCTGACACATTCCCTGTGGGAATGAGGGAACAGGCCCCACAGCAACTCATCCAGACATCACTGCACCAAGAGCCCCAACCCCACAAAGAGAAACTTTGCTCAGCTCCTGCTCAGCTCCAATGCACTAAAACCCATGTGGGCTTCACCTGGATCCAACTTTTCACCTGTGCTTCCCCCCTCGGGAACAAACCTACCCAAAAGGTCAGGTCATGCCAAGCCACAGCACAGCTCAGAGCTGCTGCCAAACACCCTCCACCAGAGCAGCCACCAGGGCAGGCGGGGAAAGCGCGAGAGACAGGAACCACAGGGTGGAGGGGAACGAGAAGAAGAAGTCACAGCTCAGGCACCCGGAAAGCGAATCTCCTGAAATAACACCAGCCCTGAGAGCAGCCACAGCCTCTGCTGCAGGTGCACACAGACCAGAAACACATTTTCACTTCAGTTCAGCTCACTTCAAGTTAAAAGCTGGAAGATGAGGGAAAGCTCATCTTCCTCTTCCAGTCTGTGGAGAAGAATCAGCTCCAAGGGTGAGACCCAAGTTAAGATCTGAAGGGATGCTGACGAGAAACACAGCTCTGTTTATCTGCAGCTAATTATACCTCCTTTGTTCCCACATCCAGCCCCTTGCAGAATTTGTGTCAGGCTGTTCTTTGATGGAGGCTTAAGGCAGAAAGCTTTGTATACCAAAAATATCATTTTATATGTGCTGGACAGAAATGAATAAAGTAACAGAAATTAAGCTGATGCCTTAAATAGCACAAATAAGTTGTCATAATTTTATAGGCAAGCAAGCAAACAAACCCCTTTCCCCAAGCAGAATTTAGATTAGATTTATATGAAGCCACGGTGTTGTTCCAATAGGTAAACAGTGTCCTCAAATGTTGGGAAAAAGATCCCAAACTCAAGGTCACGACTGCCATCGCTGCAATCGAGCCTGTCCCTACCAGATGCCGCAGTGCTAATCAGCAGTTCTTCTCTGGAGAAAGATTAAAAAGCTTTAAGCCAAGGTCTCTTGTTTTCTTATTTAATTACAGCGAGGAAGAAACCCCAAACCACTCCAGTTCATCCCACTAAGAACAGGCTCAACATTTCCTGCGGGAATGGGCTCAGTGACCTCTTCCGTGTGGGAGCAGGGAGATCCAAACTCCTGTCGCAACACGGGCCACGACGTGTGCTGGAGAAACCAAAGTGTGGTTCAGTGAGATCCTCCCCGGGCTGGGAGGTGAATCCACGGCACACATCTCATTGTGGAATGGTTTGGGTTGGAAGGGACCTTAAAGACCACGCCAAGGGCAGGGACACCCTCCATGGGCAGGGACACTTCCCACCAGACCAGGCTGCTCCAAGCCCCATCCAGCCCAGCCTTCCTGCTGCCAGAACAGCCCCTGTGACCCGGGGAGCCACTGTGGGGGAGGCAAACCCGGCCCCCGGGCAGGCGGCCGTGCCCCTGGAGTGTGTGATCCAGCACGGCACGGGGAGGAAGCTGAGCAGCAGCGCTGGTGGCAGAGCTGTGTCACAGCCTGGCCACATCCTGCGGCGGGGCCGGGGCGGAAGCTCCGGGGGCTGCGCCCACCTCGTGCCACGGAACCGTCCCCACGGATCCAGCAATGTGGGCACCAGGTGCTGGGGATGCAGCTGTTTCTCCAGCAGCAAATCAGTCCCAGAGAAGCCCTTGCACGCAATGAGCTCCTTGGAGTGGGGATGGAGGAAAACACATCCTCTGACACAACCAAGCACGCAGGGCCAGGAGCACCGCCCTCCCCAGAGCACCAGCAGCGCCCCTGGAGCAGCACAGCTCCATTCCTACTGCTTTTCACTCCATTCCTACTGTTTTCACTCCATTCCTACTGCTTTTCACTCCATTCCTACTGCTTTTC
>NW_020885036.1:238346-243400 GCF_003945725.1 Corapipo altera
TTTTCACTCCATTCCTACTGCTTTTCACTCCATTCCTACTGCTTTTCTGTAGGCTCTGCACAGAGGAGGACAGGGTAAAACCAAACATCCTCTGGGCTTCACCATACACATCAAGAAACAAATACTGACCATTTTCCAGAGAAATTGTCATTTGAGCAGGATGGAGAGACTTTTCATAGAATCCCAGAATATCCTGAGCTGGAAGGGACCCACAAGGACCATCCAGTCCAACTCCTGGCCCTGCACAGACACCCCAACAATCCCACCCTGTCCCTCAGAGCGTTGTCCAAACGCTCCTGGAGCTCTGGCAGCCTTGGGGCCGTGCCCACTGCCCTGGGGAGCCTGGGCAGTGCCCCAGCACCCTGTGGGGGAAGAACCTTTCCCTGAGATCCATCCCAACCCCCCTGGCACAGCTCCAGCCCTTCCCTGGCTCCTGTCCCTGGTCCCAGAGCAGAGCTCAGTCCCTGCCCCTCCACCTCCCCTGGGCAGGAGCTGCAGCCCCCGAGGAGTCTCCCCTCAGTCTCCTCTGCTCCAGCTGAACCAGCCGAGTGCCCTCAGCTGCTCCTCAGACCCTTCCCCATCCCCATGTGCTTCTTTTGGACACTCTCCAACATCCTTCTGACATTGATTAGATGTTTCTGACACTGTGGCCCCCAAACAGCCCCCAGGACTCGAGGTGAGGCCGCCCCAGGTCAGAGCAGGGTGGGACAATCCCCTCCCTGGCCCGGCCGGCGATGCTGGGCCTGATGCCCCCCAGGACAGGGTGGCCCTTTGGGCTGCCAGGACACTCTGCTGACTCAGATCCAACTGGCCACTGACCAGGACCCCCAGGGCCCTTCCCTCCAGCCTCTCATTCCCCAGTCTGTCCCTGCATCCAGGGACAGGGATCCAGGACCTGCCCTCGTTAAACACCCCAGGGCTGGGGACTGCCCAGCCCTCACACTTGTCAGGGTCTCTCTGCAGGGCAGAGTTTATTTGGTATGGAGGTAGTATTTGTCCTATAAACAAATTCCTGATCCTATGGACACATCATCCATGAGAACTGGGCAGCTCGACACAGCAGCAATTGTCTCTCAGACGATTCAGCATCTGTGTGAAGCATTAGCAAAATGAGTAGCTGAGACTTCAAGCAGATGCAGCCTATTTAATTATGGTCTGTGACTGCAACTGAGCTAAAAGAAACACTCAGCTCCAGGAAAAAAAAAAAAAACAACACAAAACTAAGGAGGCACAGACACCAAAGCATCCCTGACATTGCTTGGAGATGATATCATCTGTACAACACCTACTTCCACAGGCAGGAGTCACAGCCCGGGCAGCAGTGACACTGCCTCTGAACAAGAGGGAAAGGAAAGGTTAGGGACAACTGGGAAATGGGACATGCAAAGCACCTGGATGGTATCAGCAAGCTTCAAAGGTGAGGGGAAAAGCCACTCCCCGCTCCCAAAGAAACCTCAGGTGATTTAGTTGACTCCTCCTTCCAGCCAGCCAAGATCACAGCCCCTGTCACCGGTGCTCCAGAGGACCTTGGCCACGGCTCCAGATCACAGAGCCCTGCAGGGAGCCCCTGCCAGGGGCTGTCTGGGCACAAACACACCCCCAGCTCCTCCCAGGGACACGGCAGGGGCAGCTCCTCCTATGCTGGATGTGCCTGCTCAGGGTGTTGAGATCTGGCCCTCCCTTCCCTTCCCAAAAGTTCCTCTTCTCCCTGCTCCCGCAGCTCCAGGTTTGCTGACGGTGAGCCAGGGCTGCTGGCATTGCCCTGCCGTTCCTCTTCCCCCACCAGGAATGGTCACATGGAGCTGCCCCGCTCCAACACCAGCTCTGGGCAGAGAAAGCCCAGGAAGCTGCTTCCCACCTCTTGGTCACTTTTACAGGCAGCTCAGAGCCTGGAAAAGGGAAGAGTCAACTCCTTCAAAACACCTGGAAATAGCCTCCACTTGTGTCCTGCCGGAGCCATCCCGAGGCTTTCCAGGAGCCAGCAGCATTCCCGATGGATCCTGCCCTCCCCACAGAGGCAGACTGGCCTGAAAAGGACTTCAGGAGTCTCATGACTGCTCCGTCAGCGCCTGCCAAGCAACGCCCCTCGGCACCACGCAGGGGTTCAACAACAGCCAGGGAAAAGCAGCAAGCCAGGGAAAAAACAGCAAGCCAGGGGGAAAAAAAGCAGCAAGGCAGCAGTCAGCAAGCTCCTACCTGCGTTCCTGGCCTCGGCAGGTCACCCCTGCAATCACTCAGCCTGTCTCTGGCCCTCTGTGAGCACTGGCAGGCACCGAGGCCGAGGTTCCTTTTTCAAAAGAAGGGGGAAAAAGATCCCCCTTTGATGGGCGGCCCCATACGGAGGCTCCGGCAACTGGGGAGGGGTCAGACACGAGGCCACTTCCCTCCCCGTGACCCCAGCGCCGGGGCGGCCACATCCTGCTGCCTCCTGGTGCCACGGCCCCGCAGCACAGCCCAACGTGGCTCCCAAAATCAGGGACCTCTCCGGTTTCCTTTCGGGGAGGCTGGGCTGCTTTCCCGGGAGATGACACCAAGTCCAGCTGCACCCGTGGGTGAGGAGCCTGTGACCCCACGGAGGAGACGGGACGATCCCACTTCCCTCCCGAGTCATTCCCAGTGTCCTTAACCCTGTTGCTCAGGCCAGAGTTCCCAAGACAGGACACAAAAGCCCCCAGGTTTCACAAAGCAGCCCCAATACCTCGGGTGCACTGAGCACTTCGAGTGAAAACTTCAGTTCACAGAGTGAGGCCAAGAAGAAAAGCGGCTCCAAACAGGCAGCTCGCACGGAGCACCAGGGACACACACGCACATTTTTTCCATAATTCCACACCCCTCCTTTCACAAATCCCCTCCCGTGGCTGTTCTGCACTAGCTCAGTGTCTCGAGACAGGACGATCCTGGTTTGCTAAGATCAAAGAGAGATTTTACTGCGGAGAGCCGGGAGCAGAAGGACTCCAGCGGCCGGGCTGGGTGGCACTGATGGCAGTCCCTGGAGCCAGCCTGGCAACCAAACAGCGCTTGTCCTTCTGGGGCGAGGCTTCCAGCTGCTCCCTAGGATGGGTCTGTGATATGAGGAGCGAAGGTCTACCCTGTGCTTACCTCGGGAAGGGCAAGGCAGGGAGAGGAGGGCTGAGTGTGGCTGCAGACAGCCTGGCCATTCATAATCCCGGCCAGCGGCACTTCCACGTCAGCCGCTTCCTGTCTGGCACCGCCTCCAGCCTCCCGGCCCGGGGAGCTGCCAATGTTTTCCCAAAAGCTAATCCTTCCCCTCTGCAAGCTGGCTTTGCTCCTGCAGGATGGCTCCATGCTGCTGCAGGACAGCCAGGCATGCTGTTACCCTCGGTATCACCTTCCTTTTCCATTCTCCATGCTCTGTCCCAGAAGCTGCTGGAAGTTACTGGAGAAGGAGCAGCTCGGATTCAGCTGCACCTCCAGCCCCAGGCTGGGATGACACCAGCCCCTTAATTCTGCTGCTCTGCAGGACAACATCCACATTTTTCTTTTGGAATCTGCTTCAGTAGCAGCCTTCACAACAAAACCAGGGCACATTGGAAATGCTGAATTCCCAAGGTCTGGGCAAACAAAGAGCCTTTTGTGTTTCACCAGAGTCAGCTTTAAGAAAAGTCCTGCCAGTCCCAGCCACCCCCAGGCCCAGAGATTCCAATCTGCTGCACAATTTGGAAATTCCCAAGTAAGAAACTGCAGAGACATCAATTCTCCGGCCACTTCCCACATCTCCTGGCCCTTCCAGGAAAGAGGCTGGCTTAGGAGAAGGAAAGAGGCTGGTTTGGAAGGAAAGAGGCTGGCTTAGGAGAAGGAAAGAGGTTGACTTTCCAGGAGCAGGACAGGTTCTTTTCATGCCCCTAAGCCACACAGAGGCAGAGCCCATCTGCATGAGAAAAAGAACATAATAAAAGACAAAAATAGTTATGCTGGGCTTTAACTGGCATCTCCTTTGCCCCTGCAAGGCTGAGCATTCCAGCCAATTCCAAAGTCAAGGTAGTTAATGGAACAAAGGGAAAAACCCTGTTAAATGAAGCCCTAGCTGGGATTGCAGAAGATCCAGTGGAGCTGAGGGCAGCAGCTCTGGCAGAGCTCATTCAGATAACTCGATCCATCCCGGGCAGATGGAGGAACAGGCAGTTCACTGCTTGGCTCTGAGCTCAGGATTTAGATCCAGACCATGGGTAATGGCAGGAGGGACGTTATGGATGACACAGCTCACACTGCAAAGGGATGGATGCTGAGGGAGCAAGTGCCAGAGAGGCTGGATAACCCTGCCTGGCAGAGAGGGAAGGCAGGAAGACTGAATTTCCAGCGTGGTTTGTCCCCGGCTTTCCTCCCTGCAGCCACAGAGGGGACAAAAGTAAGTTCTGCAAGAGGTCCCCTCCTGGTTCCCCTCCCACAAGGGGAAGGTCAGGCAGCAGATGCTGCAATCCCAAGGTGTTCCCGTGGAGCAGCAGTGACTGCAGGGAGCCCCGGGTGTCACTGAGCCAGGGCCAGCTCTGCTGCCTCTTCCGTGACATCTGCATCCATTGCAATGTCAGAGTCTCCACGGATCCCGGCGGGACCGGGCTGCGTGTGGAGGCAGAGCTGATCCCTGCAGGGCTGTGCCGAGCTGACAGGCTGGGTCATGACTCCAGCACACGGGTTAACTGCACACACAAAGGTTTCTGGGATAAAGCATGCCAGGGGCAGCTCCCTCTTTCCCAGGTCCCAGGCCTGCTCCTTTGGGAAGACCCCTCGCTGTCCCACCACAGGGCTGTCAGGGCACTCTGGTGTTTGAGTCCCAGCTGAGCTGCTCAGCTCTCCCTGCAGGCTCCACAGAACCATCCTCACTGGACAGGGATATTCTGGAGCCAGCAGCAGTTCCATCTCCTCTAACTCTGGGATCTGCCCCCACCCAAGTGAAAGGTAACACCAGTTTGGAGCACAAATTTTGCATTAGGAGGATATAAATGACTACAGCAAATGGTACTATTTTAACAGCCACTCTGGGGTCCCAGGGAGTGTGGGATCTCCCCCTGGGGTCCCAGGGAGTGTGGGATCTCCCC
>NW_020885036.1:243410-278650 GCF_003945725.1 Corapipo altera
GAGTGTGGGATCTCCCCCTGGGGTCCCAGGGAGTGTGGGATCTCCCCAGGGCTGAGCTGGAGCATGAGCTGGCCACACAGCCAGTCTTTCCCAGATCATGCATAATCCCACGGACAAACACTCCCTTTCCCCACACCAATGTCACGCGTTTGGATGAACAGCGGGATTGTTCCTCCCTGAGATGAGGCCCACGAGGCCTCTCTTCCCCTTGGGATACAGCAGTAACCCAACACATCAGCACAGCTCCAGGCATGGAACGAGCCCACGGATGTGGAGCTGGAGATCACCTCAACACCGACCACATCACAGGACCTCCTGCCACAGTGAGAGGAAGGAGAAGGAGGCAAAGGCAGCCCCAAGAGAGGCCTGCAAAAAAGAGTCACAGTGCCTTCCACTGCAGCCATGGGACCAGCTTCCACCTACACCACATTTGGGATGTCTCTGGCTCACCCTCTGTCCCAGGGGCTGCCCTGCAATCAGCACAGAGCACACACAGGAGCACCCGGAGCGTCCCCACGGCTGCCTCGACTCACACTGACTCAACAACAACAGCCCCTGGAGCTCAGCCAGGCCTTCTGCAGGAAGTCAGAGCTGTCACTGGGTGAGGGATTTTTTGCTCTGGCAAAGTGTTGCTTTGCTGGGTTTTTCTGGCCTTCACTGCCTCTGTCCTCCCTCCTGCTTCAGGTACTCAGATCAACAATCCCCCCAAATCCACCAGGAGCAGAGCAGCACTTCCAGCACAGCTCCAGCTCCAGAGGGGAGCAGGCAGCAGAGCACACCAGGCCTCAGGGATAACTCTGCCTCCCAGGGGCACCTGGAAAAAGCAGGATAAAGGCACAGCCTAAGGTGCACTCTTCACTGACAGCATTAGCTGGATATTACGTATTCCTAAAGATAAGCTGCTAAACCTCCAGCAAAGCTGGTTCTGGAGCCACTTACAGCAGCATTTGTGGCTCAAGAATCACAGAATACCTCCCTGCCTCACAAGACATTAAAACTCAGAAGTTGAAGGCAATTCAGACCTGAACACTGTGGGAAGGTTTTGCAGCCTCTCTGCTCTGACCCCAGACACTTCCACTGCTCACAAGGGACATTTTCCTTCTGTGCACTGTAGCCATGGAGATCCCCAGTCCTTCCAGAGAAGGAGTGACCAAGAATGGCACAGACCAGGCCAGTCTGACCTCCAAAATGGGACTAAATCACCCCATTCTAGTGCAGGTGGTACTTCCCATCCCATCAGTGGAAGGGTCACGTTAGATGTGGACAAGGAAGCAGCTGGCAAAGAGTTCCAGAGGCTGCTGGAGTCAGGAAGAACTTTGCCCAGGATGCTGAGTACACTCCAAGCTCCCCAAGCCTCAGCCATGTCTGATAAAGGCCCAGTTCACTGCACAACCCCACGTGTCCCACAGAGCACCCAGGAGCTCCAGGTGAGCCAGGCACAGGGAACCAGCTCCCTGCTCAGCACCTGCACTCAGCTCCTCCGTGTCAACCAACAGCTCCAGCTTTTGCCACCACACCAACAACTCCCAGTGCCCCTCTCTTCCCTTTCTGGGGATTTAAGAGTGTGAGCTCACCCTCCTCCCCAGATTCACACAGGTGACTAAGACAGAAAGTGAAGATGAAACATGGAATACACAGTCCAGGGATCAGCAACAGGCAAACAGGGAGCTGGGTGCGAGCCCAAAGCTGGGAGAGGAAGCAGAGTGCAAGGACAAAGCCCTGGGGACTGCCATAAACAGGTGGCTGGGGAAGTTTCACATCTCCCAGAAAAGATCCCTCCCTGCCCTGTGGCTTGGCAGAAGATTCCCAGACCAGAAAATGGGTTTTAAACCAAAAAAAAAGGATGGAAATTGAGAAAGTATGGCCACTCTGCAGCTCCAAGCATCTGGAGAAGGGAATCCTGCCTTTCACTGGCAGCAGGGCCCCTGACAGAGATGGTTTTCCTAAACATCCATACTGGACAACTTCAGATCCCCTTTCTTCTCCCTCTGGAGAACTTCCTGCCCTTTCCTCTTGCCTGTCCCTCTCACACAGGTTTCTTTGGAGGAGCTGAGATCTCTGTACTGCAGATCAGAGCAGAGGCAGCTCTGTAAGATCACCATTTCTGAGCCCACAGCAAGAGACAGAAGCAGAGCAAGAGTTTGCTTTCAAGTTCTCCTCATGAGCTCTCCCTCCTGACAGCTGAGCTGTGGCTCACCACAATCTGAAAAAAAGTGGAAAATTCTTCATTCCCTGAGCAGTTCAGAGCTTAAGGAGTTTAAACTTCAGGGCTAAGCCTCTGCCTACAACAGAAACAGGCATTAGCTGGGCTGCAGGAGGTCAAGGGGGAAGAGGGGGGATAAAATAGGAAGTTACAGACTGTAACTTCAGGGTTGTGCCAGCAAACCCTTTGCTCTCTGTGATGTTCGTTTTTTCCTCATTATGAATTTTTGGGTTGCTCATGAATCCCGCAGCAGGTGAACCCCCCACCCGACCCCAGCCAGGGCTCTGCTCGGGGATGTCCCTGCAGCGTCACATCCAAGGGGTTTCTCCTCCAGGACAGGCAGATCCACACCCTAATCCATACCGTGATCCACCCATGCCCTGCCCGGGGGGCTCCGAGAGGGCTCCGGCCCCTCGCTCGCCATCGCCTCCCGCCCAGGGAAACACAAATAATTAACGCAAATAATTAAAGACCAGCGCGCGGTTGCGGCGGCCGCGGCTCCACAGGTCGCTCGTCCCGTCCCGCCGAGGCCGAGGGGGGCCCGGCCCGGCCGGGGGGACTCGCGGGCTGGGCCGGGGGAGGCGGGGACCGCCCCGGGCCCCTCCAGGGCCCCTTCCCAGAGAGGCCCCTCCAGCAGGGCCCCGGTGTTCCCTCAGAGACCCCTCCAGACCCCCGCTGCTCCCCTCAGGTCTCCCAGTGCTCCCTCACAGAGCCCTCAGACTCCACAGCCCCGTTCTACTCCCTCAGAGACTCTCTCGCTCCCCTCACTGTGCTTCCTCCCAGACCCCTCAGACCCTCCAGCCCCGCTGTGCTCCCTCAGAGACCCCACAGAGCCCCCGCTCCCCTCAGACCCTCTGTGCTCCCTCCCAGACCCCTCAGAACCCCCAAACCCCCTTGTGCTTCCCCCCAGACGCCTCAAACCTCCCCGGTCCCCCTGCGCTCCTTCACAGAGCCCTCCGAGAGCACTCAGCCCCCCTGCACAGCCCCCCCCGGTCCCCTCAGCGCCCCCGCCCCGCTGTCCCCGCACCTCTCCCGCCGCGGGCCGGCTCTGGCGGACGCACACGGGCTGGGCCGCAGCACCCCCCGCTCGGGCCGCAGCGCTCCCGCCGCCCTCGCGCCTCGCGCTCCGCCCGCGGCCGGAGCTATTTCCTCTTAAAGGGGCCGCGCCCGGGGGGAGGGAGCGCGGGGGGCGGGGCAGAGCCACGGCGGAGCGGGCAGACAGGTCCTGGTTTATTGGATTTTACAACAATTACTCCGGTTTATTTTACTCTGTCTTCTTTTATTCTATTCCAATATTTTATTTTTATTTGTTTTCTAGTCCAATATGTTATTTAACTTCATTCTATTTTATTTGATTGTATTTGATCTTATTTATCTATTTTATTTTATTCTGTCTTACTTTATTTTCTATTTATTTTGTCTCTTTTATTCTATTTTTGTTTTCGTTTCTAGTTGGTTTTGTTTTCCATTATATTTTCTTTATTTCTTTTTCTTGTTATTTTATTTTGTTTTGTTTTATTTTAATTTACTTTATTTTATTCTTTTATTTATTTTTTCCTTTTATTCCATTCGATTTATTTCCTTTTCTCCTATTTTATCTACTTTATTTCCTTTTATTCTGTTTATATATTTATTACTTATTTTTATTATTTTTTTCTCTTATTCAAATATATTTACTTTATTCTATTTTATTTATTATTTTATTGTTTATTTTTCCTTTTATTTCATTATCTTTATTTCCTTATCTTCTATTTTATTTACCTTATTCTATTTTATTTCTTTTTCTTCTATTAATATATGTATTATTTTCTTCTTTTTATTTTTTCTTTTATTCAATTCTATTTATTTTATTCTATTTTATTTATTTCCTTTTTTTCCTATTTATTTTTTCTTCTTTTTTTATTTTTCCTTTTATTCCATTCAACTTATTTCCCTTTCCTCTATTTCATTTCCCTTATTCTATTTTATTTTCTTCTATTAATATATGTATTATTTTCTTCTTTTTATTATTTTTTAATTTTATTCCATTCTGCTTATTTCTATCCTTTTATTCTGCTCTATTTATTCTCTTTTATTCCCCTTTATTCATTATTTGTGGTTTTTTGGGAGCAGGGACAGCCCAGGGATATTCAGGCCCCCCTGGTGTCCCACCGAGCCCTTCCCTGGGATTAAACGATCCACGGAAATCGGTGGAGCTGGGACAGAGCCCAGGGTGGGGGGTCAGGACACGACGAGCCCTGGAAAAGGCCCAAACACTCCGAAATCCAAAGGAAAAATTAAAAGAAGGTTGGGAAGGCCCCAGCCCTGGACTTTGGGGTCATAAAAAAGAGAAGGAGCAGAACCAGGGGTGGTTCAAAGGGAATTTCTCACCCACGTCAGGACCAGGGTGGTCAAACTCCAGTGGGAAATCCCTGGGAAGCCCCAAAACAGGAGGTGACAAAAGCTGAGCTGTTCCCCACACCCCGCAGAGCTCCCTCCCCTCCCCCGATCCTGCATCCCAAGGGTTTTTCCAAGGCCTTTGACACCACCACTGGAGTCTGGAGATCTCAGGTGCCCTGTGACCTCCCCAGAGCCCAGTTCACCCCCTCCCAGCCCAGCTGTGCCACAGCCCCTGGGGTGAAGCTCCAGCTCTCCCCTGTTCCCAGCTGGCACAGCCTCATCCAGCAGCTTGGATGCTCCTGCAGAGCAGCTGATCCCACTCCTGCTCCAGCCCCGGGGCCTCCCTGCCTGGATTCCTCCCTGGCACAGATGATGCCATGTCCAGAGCCTGTGTGCCAGGGGCACTGCCAGCTCCAGCCTGGTCCAGGGCACAGGATCATGGAATTGAGGGTGGAAGGGAGCACTGGATCTCACCTGGCCCAGCCTCCCTCCCTGAGCACTCAGGATTGTGTCCAGGTGGCTCTGGAATGGCTCCATTGAGCGAGGCTCCACCACTTCCCTGAGCAGCCTGTGCCAGCGCTTGGGCACCTGCGGAGCAAAGTTCTTCCCATGTCCAGGTGGAATTTCCTGTGCTGCAGTTCCTGCCCGTTCCTCTTGTCCTATTGCTCAACATCCCAGAGCAGAACCTGGGCCCCACTCTGCCCCCTCCCTGCAGCCCCCCAGCCATGGATCTGTCCCAGGACACTGGAGCAGAGGACCTGGATCCCTCCTCTGCCAGGAACAGCAAGTCCCTGGGCTCTGTGGGGGCAGAGCTGGTGGCTCCTGACTCAGCCCCAGGGAATTTCTCCCAGGATGGTTCTCCCAGGTTCTGGTTGGACTGGAAACATCTGGAGCACCAGCAAAGCCAAGGCCTCATTCCTGCTGTGGCAGGACAGGGCCCTAACCCTCATCTCAATGTCACCAATGTCACTGGGGCCAAGGGGAAGAGACAGAAGGAGCCCATTTCTGACCTCATTAAGAGCAGAGCTCCCATTTTCCCAAATATTGGATTTTAGCTGCTGCCACGATCCAAAAACCAGAACAATTAATGCAGCTTTAACTGAGATTGTCTGAATTATTTTTTCCTGTAATTTCACATTAGTGACAGGGCCTTCCAAAGGGCTGGTGGTAGGGATTCCTCATCTCCTTTTGGAAAGCAAGGAGCTTTAGGGAGCTCCCTAACCCTAAACCTAACCCTAACCCTGCACCCAAGGCAGGGAGAGGGGATCCTCACTCACCTCCATCCCCTCCTGCATTCAGTGCTGGGGCAAATCCACATCCTGGTTTTGGGTCCATCCAAACTGGAAGGGTCTTATAGAAGGACCACTTACAAAGCCAAAAAATTTAACTTTGTTTTGAAAGTTTATTGGATCATCTTGACACAAAATCATTACAGCAGCTTGTGGTATGTTGTTTTCTTTATCTTTTTTTTTCTTTTTTATGGGAATGTTGATAGCAAATAAATTTGTGAATGTAACACATCATACAGTTTCAAAATTCTAGAATCACTGCACAGGATTCTGTAAGAGACTCTACATGCTAAAGTGACAGTTTTCATCCATGGATTTAAAAAAAAAAACAAAAACAAACCAAAAGAGCCACTAATTGAGGAACATTATCCTTTAAGACAATTTTAATATGTTCAGTTTCTAATACACAACTGGCTAACCAAGGGAGGCTGACCAAAACCAAACCCTCCACGGCCCAGGCAGCACAGTCAGACCCAGAGCTGGGCCTGGCCACGAACCCCGAGCACCAGAGCAGAGCCTCGGCCAAAATCCCTCCTGGGGGAAGAGTGTGAAGAGCACAAGACATGTGTAAAGCACAGGACATCACCCAAGGGATAAGATCAACACCTCATCCTGCTCCCTGCGTGAGGTTTTGGGTTTTTAGGAGTGGTGGTGGTGCTGGAGATGTGCAGACCCACCCAGCTCTGCCCTGGGCACCTTCCTGGAGAGCAAACCCCTCCCCAGCTGTGCCTTGAACAAAACCGTTCCAGGAGTTCTGTTTGCTGGCTGTGGAACAGTGAGGGAAAAAACAGGGAAAAAATAAATGGAAAGCAAGGGATGTTGGAGAAGGACATCAGCTGAGCACCCTGGAAGGACAGTGACATCCCTTTCCAGTGGTGATTCCATAAGATTTCAATGGTGCAGAATGGGCTTTACTTCAGACCCTCCTTCTCCCCTCTAAAGCAACCTGCTGCAGACCCAAATCTGCAGCTCCTCACCCCCCCCATCCTGCACCTGGAGAGGGGATCCCAATCAACCCCCACCCCATCCTGCACCTGGAGAGGGGATCCCAATCAACCCCCACCCCATCCTGCACCTCGAGAGGGGATCCCAATCACCACCCCCCATTATGCACTGGGAGAGGGGATCCCAATCAACCCCCACCCCATCCTGCACCTCGAGAGGGGATCCCAATCAACTCCCTTCCCTCCTGCACCCAAGGCAGGGAGAGGGGATCCTCACTCACCTCCATCCCCTCCTGCATCCCAGCAGGGAGAGCAGCTCCTCATCCCCCCTCCTTCCTGCATCCTCTCTGGGAGGGGGCTCCCAACCCATCCCTCTCTCCTGCCCCGGGGCAGGGAGGGCTCTGCCAAATCTGCTCCCCCTGGTGGGAGGACAGGACCGGGGGACACTGTGGGGACACTGTGGGGACACTGTGGGGACACTGTGGGGATGCTGGGACAGCTGGCTGCAGAGCCCAGGGGGAGGACAGGGCTGTACCTGCACGCTGAGCATGAGGGGTTTCTCTGACCTGGCCGTGGTGAACCTCGGCCAGGGAGCAGAAGGATAAAAGCACAGGAACAGACCCCTTTGGAGTTCCAGTTTCTTGCTACAGCTTCACTGTTCAGGAATGTGAAATCGAAGTGGACTCATCAAACACATCAGCAGAGCCAGCTGAGAGGGGACAGGCCTGACAGACTCTGTGTGTGGGGCAGGCCCGGGAGCGGAGACCAAACAGCAACACTCCAGCCCGTCTCAGGCTCCCGCTCCCGACTCTTCCAGCTGTCACTAAAAGAAGGTTAAGGCTCAAGGCAACTACTATAGACAAACTCAAACATCCCAGTTCTCACAGGGCTCCTTTGGATTAGCTCAAGGAGATGGAGGATGTTTATATGCTGATCATAATAGATCTTGAGATAATAATAATAATAAATCATATATATATATATATAAAAACAAAACAAAAAAGAGGCCTTCAGGTCCAGCACCAGCCTCTGCTAGAAATATACATCAACTACAGCAGCCCTGAATATTCCATGGCTAAGGATTCAGTCAACCTTCCCTGGCATGAGCACAAGCAACAGACTGTGCCACTGGTGATAAAGTCCTGCTCATCCCTCGTCCCACGCAGATGGAAGGTCATGGGATCATCATGAGCTGCTGAATAAATAGTGCCCTCCCCTCCCTCCCTCCCCTCCCTCCTCCAGTCATGTCACCAGGATCTCTTTGGGCTAGAAAGGGTTAACACCATGGTTTGTAAAAAGTTGTGAAATAAAAAGGTCACATACAGCCTGAAAATGTCTAAACTGCAACCGAGGGTGGAGGGAAGGGAAAGCACGTGCCTCAGGGTAGAACATGCGTACGAGGGAGCAACTTAACACTTGGGTCTGCCCGGCTTTACACAAAGGCTGTGTTCCTTGTCCTTGGAATATGGGAGAGGGAAGATTCAGCACTTGGACAATGTCTCTTTCATCTCGTCCAACAAGTTGCTAAGCAGGGTGGAATCGTTACATTTCCCATCTATGGATACTGAGTTCTCTCCCTTGGAAAGGAAAAAAGAAAAAGGAAAAAAATCCATCAGCTCCTCTTCCATGCTGGGATGATTTTGTTCCCAAGCTCAGGGAAGAGGCAGTGGAAGCTGCAGATTTGGCTTCTCTCACCTTTTTTACCAGTAGGCAGACGTGATGGCCCTGGATAGAACGGCTGTACATGGATGCACAGGAATCAACACGTTCCACAACTGCAAAGGAACAGGAATTCCAGTCAGTGGGACAACTTTTAGCAGAAGCCTTGCTTCCCACTGCTCTGCCTGGCCTGAGGAACAGGAGCTGCTGCAGAGGGGAGGAGGAAGTCGGGGTTAAGATGTGCCTGGCTCCTCCTGGCTTCTGGCTGGGACATTTCACAATACCGAGGTGACTCATTTGTCTCCTAAGGCACAAACGTTCTGTGGCACAAACACTGCTCAGAATGCAGATTTCTTCCCCAGAAATACTTCCAGTGAGGCAATGTCTAGTGGAAACACCAGAGCATGATGAAACAGCCTGTTGTTTTGCTTCAGCCCGCCCTTGTGTTTTAATTAATAAATCCAAAGCTGGATGGCTGGGGCTCTCCCTCACTGAACTGAAGCCCTGAAGATCAAACCCACCCTCCAGGGAGCACTCACAGCCTGTGATCACACATGTGATACCTGTCACATGCCTCGCTGGGCTGCAGGAAAGCCCCAGGGACAGAAGGAGAATCCATTTTGAAGAACACTGCCTGCTTTGAGTATTAAAAAACTGGAAAAAACTCATCTCCCAAGTTTATTTAATCTGGCCATCACCTGCTCCTGAGGTGGCTGAGGCCATGGAGTGTCGTGCTTGCCAAGCACAGCAGAGATTTTAGGATATGGAGCTTTGCAGAAGGTTCTGCATCCAGGAACACTCACCTGAAAAATGATGATGAAAACAGATCTTTGCCAGTAGATGCTGGAAAGAAATGCTAATTCCATCTACTTTAATAGAACTCATGTGCAGATCTCCAGACTCCAGGAGCTTGGCAAAAGCATCACTGCAAAACAGGGAGGGAAGGAAACACTTCAGCAGAAATGCAAGGGGAACATGTCCCACTAGTCCCACGGAGACATGGCAGGATGGAGAAGTCTCAGTACAACCAAGCTCTAGGAAAAAGAGTTTGCAGCAAATATGGGAAGCACACTCCAGACTCCTCTGGAGCATCCTGACCTCAACCAGAGCTGCCCCTGACACACAGGGCACAGAGCTCCTTCTTCACAGCCACTGGGAACAAGGCACTGGACACAATCTAAGGTATCAAACACCACCCAGGACACTGAGCTGGGACAAAGCCCCCAGGACAGGCAGGGCCAGGAGCAGCTCAGCTGCAGCCCAGCTCAGCCCCCTGGGGGCAGCACTTACCTATAGCAAGGCGTGGTGATCAAGTATGAAGCACAACTGAAGTGCAATTTGAAATCTAGTTTTTCATGGGTCGAACCTTCATCATTCTGCAACAGGTCAGAGGAAAGGAGATGAATGGGAGCCCTGAGGCAGCAAGAGGAGGCACCACCCTCACCTATCAGGCACCAACAAGGACTGCAGGGCTCAGCTCCCTCTGAAATGCCCCAGCTGGGCCTGAAGGATCAGTCTGGGAACAACCATCCCACCAAGACATCAGCCCACTCTTGGATTTGGGCAGTGGGGCTGGTACAGGTAAGGCACAACTGGCTGCAGGTTCTGCCTGCACTCTGCTGGAATAAACTGAGCAGACTGAGTTTAAACTATCACTTGGGGATGTGGTTTTACAGCTCATTATTTCCTGAGTAAAATTACAAATTAGTACTCCCAGATTCTTAGATACTGAAAATAGGACTAGCCTGCTATTTTTAAGAAACCCTCAAAATAGAGATAATGGCTGACTCAGGAGTAGCCACAACTGTCTCTGTTCACTTCTCTGAGCTGCTCATGCAGTTCCTTTATTAATTGTACTTAAACAAGATCAAAACCCCCACATATTCTTAGACGAGTCAATACTCATCAAACAATGCCTTCAGATAACCTCACTCTTGCTCTGGGTCTCCATCCTTATTAGCTCTATTAATCCTCATTACTGCTCTCCAGCCTTGTTGCAGGCAGCAGTGTCCAGCTGATGCCTGGTTGAGATGAGAACAGCCCCTGTTCCATGTTTCCCAGATCCCTGCAGGGATTCTCCAGCTGCCAGTGTGGCCCCTGTCCCAGGCTGCCCTGCTCACACACTGCCAGGGTGACACTGAGGACACCCTTTGCACAAGATGTCCTGTGCAAACGCTCCTCTCACAGCACAGGGGTGGTGCAGCAGAGATGAGACGATGCCTAAAGAAAGCTCCAGAGCAGAACTTCCCACCCAGGTCCAGCTCCCTGACACAGATCCAAAGGAAGCAGAAGCAAGTGAGAGCTGCACTTACTTTGACTATAAAGGACAGTGTTCCTTTTAACTTCTGAGCCATAATAATACTCTGAAGGGTAAACACAAACTGGGCTTCATTAGAGATTCCTGGCGTGGAGAGAGGAGAGGGAGAAGTCAGGTCAGAACATGGCTTCCAGATCTAAGTCATGGTTAAAATAAACTCATTTATGTGCTGACTATTTTTGAACCAAGTTTGGAATTTTCTGTGTAGTTGGAAGAGAGTTCCACACACAGTTCCTGTGGTGAGTCAGTGTTACAGCACTTGGGTCTCTCAGAAACAGCATTTGGTAGAGGTTATTGAGCAAGTGCCTAGGCAGAGCATGTCACAGTGGCACACATTTAAACTGTTTGTATAACTGGAAACTATAAAGCTTTCAGAGCTAATTTGAATTCTAATGTTTCTACATTTTCCTTTTAATATACAAGTCTGTGTCAAGAATAGAATTAAAACCAAATTAAATACCCCACTGCTTTTCATGGGGGACCAAAATGCACCCTGAGGCCACCAGAGCCCTCTGTGAGCTGGTTCAGTATTCAAATGAACTCTCTGCCGAAGGAAGTGAAATCCAAGGAAGTTCAGCACTTCAGCTGTTCTACTGTGCTCTGTGCAAAGCCACTGTCCTTCATTTCTGTGTCTCAACACTCCTGAAGGGCTCAGCTCCCCTCCTTACACATCCTCACCACAAACCTTCACTGCATGAGGCCTCTGCCACTGAAACAGTGGGACAAACAGCTCCAGAATAAATCCAGACTGGATTCTAATGGTTCATAAACCTCTAACTTGGTTTGATTTTAAATCTCATAGCAAACTCCTCACGAATGTTGGGTTTGTGTAGTCCAAGGGGTGTCAGCCTGCAGGCACCTGGAGAAAGAACTGGGACACCTGGGACTCCCAGCCCTAAATTAAGGCTTTGCTCTTGCTGCACAGAACCACCCGTGTCACAGCCACGCTCTGAGAAGGTTTATCCTCTCCAGGGAACTGTGGAAAGCCAGCCAGGCAGAGACAAGGTTTTTTAGACAAACAGCAGGAAGTTCAAATCATTCTTCCCACAGGAGGGCAGTGCAGGGCCAGCCACAGTCCAAGAACCCCGTGCAAAGCCTACCAGGGGGGAGCTGGAAGGGCACAGGAATCCCATCGTGGACTGAGGATCCTTCTGGTCGGAGCATTTTAGTGTTGAGAGAGTCCAGGACATTTAGTTCCATGCTCTTAAGGAAGCTAGTGCTTTTGTTCTCAAAGATGACAGACACAGTCACTTGACTGTCGTTCTGGAGGTTTCCTTGGATGTCATAGGTCTGCAAATGAAGGGAAAAGTGTCACAGGAAAGGTTCAGAGACTCCAAGGAGCAGAACACAGCACCAGGATAAAACAAGGCTCAAAAGGAGGGAATCTGTACAGCTAGAGGGTAGTGAACACACACTGGTGACGAGCTATGCGGTGGGAAAATATCAACTTAAAAACTAAAGTGGGACACCCAAAGGGATGGAAATTGTTATAGTTCTGCCTCCTGCCTTCTTCAGTTACATGATGCCCACCTGAAGTCACCACACCATCCCCAGGGTACCCCCTCTGTTCTTAGGGAACACAAAGAGGAGACATCTGGAACAAAACTCACCATTTTAATGTATGGATTTTCAGCAAGAAGGCGGTAACTGGACATGGGCTGAAAAACAAGAGAGAAAAATCAGTGTCCCAGTGTAAGTAACTTCTCTGCAAAGGGGCTCCCTCTCCCTCCTCCCCAGCAGCCCAGCTCTGCTGGTGCCCTGTGCCAGGGCACAGCTACTCACTGGTAGTGGCTCATCCTCTAGTGTTCCGTTCTGCACCGACTCCGGGGGCTCCTCCTCGCTGTGGTGACTCTTCTTTTTGGATTTCTTTTTATCCTTGGATTTCTCCTCTTTCTCTTT
This sequence comes from Corapipo altera, assembly GCF_003945725.1. Lineage (NCBI taxonomy): Eukaryota > Metazoa > Chordata > Aves > Passeriformes > Pipridae > Corapipo > Corapipo altera. Next base: position 256,101 of record NW_020885036.1, read on the forward strand.
CTTGTGCTTTTTCTTCTTATGCTTGGAGGATTTCTGATGAGAAGAACAAGAAATTGCAACAAGCCCTTAAAAGCCCCCTTGATCTCTAGCCATGACCCCCTGACCCCTGTCCCACACTCCCAAGGCCACTCTCACTCTGCACTTTCTGGATTGAGCAAAGTTTTCCTTCACTGCAGAACCCAAAACAAAGCTCCCATTCCTTAAATCCAGGGCTGAGTCCCAGAAAATCCTTGCTCCTCACTGGGATGATAACACCTTATCCCAAAGCAGCCTGGGAGCAGCACAAGGCCAAATCTCTCCAACTGCTTGGCAGCTCAGCTTTAACTGTGACCCGTTCCTTGGCTCAAGGAACAACCAAACCTCTCAGGGTTTAGGGCTGCTCAAGGATGTAACATTTGCAGGTGACCATCACACTGAAGAGATGGAGTTGGCAATTCCTGTGCGCTGCTGGAATTTGAGACAGCGGGAGAATGTGGTTAAAGTGTGACAGCAACTTCATAGGAGAAGCAGTGAAGCTGGAAAAGACCTTTAAGATCATCAAGTCCAACCACCAACCAGCACCACCACCATGGTCACCGCTAACCCATGTCGCCAAGTGGCACATCCACATTTTTTGAACACTCCAGGGATGGTGACTCCACTCTTGGCAGCCTGTGCCAGTGCTTTACAACCCCTTCCATGAAGAAATGTTTCCTAATATCTAATCTTAACCTCCCCGGTGCAATTTGAGGCCATTTCCTCTTAACTTAAACCACTTACCTTTCCTTCATCCTCCTCCTCCTCCTCATCCCGCTCTTCCCTTTCTTCCTTTTTGACCTCCTGAGGTTCAGCCACCACAGCAGCTCCCAGTGCAGGCTCGCTCTGAGGAGATGAGCAGAGGGACTGTGACACTGTGCAGCTGAAACAACCCAATCTCACACCAAAAGAGGTCCCAGCAGTGACACTCACCCCCAACCGTTATTTCAAACACAACATTAGGCTCACATGGGACCAAGCACTTCAATTTATGCCTCTGAAATCCAGGAAATATGATCACCTGAGGACACCATGCAAGAGGTTTCTTCCAAGGAATCCATCCCCTTCAATTCCCTGTTTCATCCTCTACAATCTCACATCAAAATTCATGAGATTTTCTCTTTCACACACTGTCTCTCATGTCTATTAATGTTGCTCATGTCTAGCTCACACTGGGAAATAAAACCATAAAACTATACAATATTAAACCCCACCAGCAATATTAAAGTTGACCAAGCCTGCACCTGCATCCGTATTTCTATTTTTATCCCTTGATCTGCACAGCAGAATGAGCCTGAAACCTCCCACTGCACTGTCTGTGAACTGGGGACACAGTCTCACTGCTCCCCAGCAACGAGCTGAGGAGATGGAGCTGATTTCCCCTCTGTGCTGCAGGATGACACAGCACAGCTCAGACACCAGCACAAGGGAAGCTTCCTGTGAGGGGTAAGATGTAGGACAGGGGTTACCTGTGCCTGGGGTGCAGGAGCAGGTGCTGGAGCAGTGGAGAGCCAGAAATCCAAGTCTTCCCCCTGAATTTCATGAGAAAAAAACATTATGGCTGTTTTGGTACCATTCTTAAAACAAACAACCAATCCCCTCCAAAAGCAACAAAGAAAACCAAGCCAAAAGATCCCAGGGCTGGAGCCCCTCTGCTGTGAGGAAAGGCTGAGAGGGCTCGGGGTGCTCACCTGGAGGAGAGAAGGCTCCAAGGAGAACTGAGAGCCCCTTCCAGCACCTAAATGGGCTCCAGGAGAGCTGGAGAGGGACTGGGGACAAGGGATGGAGGGACAGGACAAGGGGAATGGCTTCCCAGTGCCAGAGGGCAGGGATAGATGGGATATTGGGAAGGAATCCTTCCCTGTGAGGGTGGGGAGGCCCTGGCACAGGTTTCCCAGAGCAGCTGTGGCTGCCCCATCCCTGGAAGTGTCCAAGGTCAGGTTGGACGGGGCTTGGAGCAACCTGGGCTAGTGGAAGGTGTCCCTGCCCGTGGTAGGGGGTGGCACTGGGTGGGCTTTAAGGTCCTTCCAACACAAACCAGTTTTTCATTCCGTGACTCTGCAACAATTAAATTAAAATCTTTATTCTTCATGGAAGTGCAGCACTCCAGAGCTCCTCATGCACAGATGCTGCAACACTTTTAGGAGCAAACAGTTCAAGAAGCTTCACTTGAGCCTTTGAGCACCTCCAAACCCAGGTGACAGTGACTGCCCAGAACCCTCACCCCCATCTCCAGGCATCCCAGGAACACTGGGTGCACACAGAGAAGTGCATCTCTGCAGGGTGCCTAATGAGGAGGCTGCAAGTCTGAGAGATCCTGCAGCAAATGGGAGGCAGGATGCAGAACAAACCTGAGTCCCAGGTATTTTTCTAGGGAATTCCCCATTTGAAGAACACGCGAAGTGCCAGTAAACTCAGCTTCCAGCTGAGCTCTGGCAGCTTTGCTGTGTAGCTTGCAGTGAAGCTGAATTTTGCTGGCTTAGGAGGCTGAGGAAATGTTAATTAACAGAAATCTTTAAATACCTGTTGTTATGGCTGTAAAAATTTAGGGAAATAAAGGTTGAAGGCATTCAGCTGTTTGAACTGTCAAGTGTGACTGTTCCTAAGCAACAAACTGAACACATCAATAAAAACCAGCAGTTGCTAAAATAATGTAAGTCTTGGAGAATTACCTTTTTTTTTTCTTCTTCTTCCTCCTCCTCTACCACCTTTTTCTCCTTCTCTTTCTTCTTTCCTTTGTCTCTCTCTTTTTCTTTGTGTTTCTTTTCCTTCTTTTTGGGTTTCTTGCTCTTCTTCTCTATCAGGGCAGCTTCTGAGTCCGGTGACTTCAGGGTCTCGACGTTTCTGTGTCTCTGCACTGGCAGCTTCTCACTGTCTGCTAAGGGTCTGGAAAAGAGAGAGCCCATCACCCTGGTGCACACATCCTCCCCCAGCCCAGATTATCTGCTGGGGGTCCAGGACAAGGTGTGTTTTGTTTTTAAAGAGCTGGGCCCCATAAAAAAATCTGAAATCAGCACATATTTCTGCACCTGAAGTTTATTTATGCAACTGCAGACACTGTCCTGGAGGATTAGAAGTTGAAGAAAACAATTTGAAGGGGACTGAGAGCCAAGGTCTTGCTGTTTAACTCTTAAAAGTGCTAATTACAGGCCTGCAGGCTGACTGGGTGTTATCCTCTATTTCCATGGAATCCCTCTCCAAGGAAGAGCAAAGATGTGAAACAGCATTTCCACCAGGGTGGAAATCTGAGCAGTGGGATGTCAGCACAGCTCAAACAGCCCTTGAAGGGTGTGGGGTTTGTTGTTCTTGATGAGTAGATCCCTCCAACTGAGAGTTATTCTAAATGATTTTTACTTTGGAGGTTTACACTCTGCATTTGTACCCTACTATCACATTTTAAAAGTTAAGTTATATTTAACTTCAGACACCTGTTTCCAAAATAATATAGTAGTACAGTTATGCTACAAATAGTAGATCACATTTACACTGTGTCCCAAATTCATTAGTTGGGAAAAAAACACCACAAGTTTCTCTCAGTCTTGTCAAACATTTACAGAAATCAGCAAGAATTTCACAGTTTGCCTCTTTTTCTATTTCTCAGCTTTTATTTAATGTTAATTTTCATGTTTGCACAGCAAACACCAGTTCAGGAAGATTTCTAACGGCTTCAAATACCTTAAATTTTTGGCCTGCACTGCATGAAGGACCAGACCCAATTAATTTTTCACTTTCCAAGGGCAAGATGGGCCCCACCTGTGTGAGCAGCCAAGAGGCCTCATCCTTCAGCTGCGTCACACACACCTCTACAGGAGCAGGGATGGTGCTGAGAGCCAGGGACAAAACACACACAAACGTGAGGGTCACTGATTTCAGCAGTTCCACCACCCTGCAAGGATTTACAGTGTCCACCAAAATCAACCAACCTGGCAAAGGTCAAGATGTTCTTACCTGGAAGGCTTCCCTGAAACCAGACTGCATGTGAGCGTGACAGACAGAGCAGTGCAAGCAGAGAGAGAGAGAGAGAGGACAGAGACATGAGAACCATGACAGGACAGCAGAGCCACCACGGGCCATGGGCAGGCATGGATGGAACAGGGCAATGGTCCCGAGATGCCTCCTGAGCACAGCACCCAGCCCCTGCTCTGTGCCCTGCACTGGGGAGGCTCCTCATGCAAATACAGGGTCTGCAGTCAAAAACCGAGTTCCTTTTGTACACTGGCACCTGCAGACCCAGAGGAATGATGGGCTCAGGAAAAAAGGAAGTTTTTCAGAAACAGTTCCTTCCCTTTTTTGCAAGGTGGTGAGGGGCCAAAGCTCTACAAAGTGGGGAACTGCAGAGAAGGGTACAGACTTCCAAGGGGTAGAGAGATACTACACATACACACCCCCATGTGCAGAGTCTTCCAAACTTTACAGGAGGCATCCCTGGACCATAAAACAATTATTTTTAGCATGATGATTTTGTAAAGCAGCAACTAAAGAAACAACCAATCTCCATGTGCAGCACTGAACAGCCCAGAGCTAATGTGGATGCAGGGATTTGGGATGCTGGCACTGGGACAGCTCCAGCAGCTGAGTGGGGACCAGACTGGGCACAGTTATGACAGTTCACTCAGTCATGGCAGAACATTTTTCAACAGTGGGACCACACTGAACACCCCCAGGGCAGAGGGGGTGGGACAGACACGGTGTTACTGGGCAGTGACCACAACACAGGGCACACGGGCTCCCAGAGCTTCTGAGAGGGACACACGGACACAGGGTACACTCAGGGCCAACACAGGTCACAGCAGAGACACAGTGGGACACCCAAAAGCTGAGAGGAACTCACACCTGATCCAGTGACACTGCCTGTGCTTCCAGACTCCCTTCAGTCACACTAAAGGACTCCCTTGTCCCTCCCAGCCCCTCACTGATCCAGCAGCTGAGCTTTTGTCACCCATGTTGCAGTGGGGGCCCAGGCTGGTTGATCACCTGAGGTTTCACCCAAGCCATGGGGAGAGACTTGAGCCTTTTCCCCTCTGGACTGAAGTCCCCATGCCTGCTCAGCCCAGCCCTGCCCTCCTGTGTTCTCATTAGCAACTCAATTCCCACACAAACTGTCACTTACTTATCCAGATCTATATCAAGTGCTTTATAGGGATCGTTGGGATCCTTGTCATCTTCATCACTGGGCAGAGCATTCTGCAGGAGAGATAAAGAGACCATCATTGAGGGAGCAATTCCCAAACTAAAGCTCTACATCACCCAAATTAAATGTTTTTGAGCCTGTTAACCCTGGCCCAGGCCAGCTGCAGTCAGGCACTTATGGGAACAATGCTCTTCAATGCAGCATCAAGTTACAAGATTAATTTAGAACAGAAAACCCTTCTTCATAAACTGCAGCATTTGAATGGCTGCTGCTTGGTTCTGATTAAGGAAATTTTAGGAACAAACACAGATGACATCATTAGCATGTGTAATTACCATCAGCTGCAAAGCTGCTGACTAGACAGCAAGTTACTGTCAAAGTGAAGCAGCAGAGCATAATTAATGCTATTTGGACAGCACTACTCTTAGAGCAGGGATGCACATTGTTTGGTTGGTTGGTTTTGACTTTTTTAATAGCTTCAGGAGATATTTTTTGTCTTTCTTGTGCACAAAAATTCACAAAAATCATTCCTCCCCCTTGAAAAGAGCAGCCTGGGACCATCTCAGTCATTCCTGAAACAGCTCTGCCAGGAATCAGAGGTCTGGGAATGCAAAACTGTGGAGTGGCTGACAGTTCTGGGGGCAGACTGTCTCAAGAGCAGCACACAAACGCAGCCCAGCCCCAAGCCCAGCACTGACCTCGGGCATCTCCTCGGTGATGATGTCCACGTGGTGGGCGGGCGTGATGTCCTCCTCGCTCTCCGTGTGCAGGGAGTTGTGCCGATGGTGTTTCCCTCTCTTCTCCTTCTTCTGCTTTTTCTTCTTCTTGTCTTTCTCCAGTTTCTGTTTGTGTCTCCTCTCCTCTTCCAGTTTCACGTACTGGTCAGACATGGGCATTCCTGGGGGGCAGCCGAGCTGCTCTCAGGCCACAGTGCCCATGGACTGAGCACTGGGCAGGATGGCAGCACTGATCCTGCTCCCAGCCCCTCAGAGCCAGGGGATCCACCCTCCCTGTGCTCCCACATCCCCTCACCAGCTGTCCTCTCACACTGCATCTCTCCAAACCAGAGCAGAGCTCAGGTCTGCTCCCTGGGTCTTGTCCACATTAACTGCATTACAAACACCACCTAAACATTGATTCTTTGGGCAGAATTGGTGCCACTGCTGTACTAATACTGACATCTTCCCACACTTCTGGAAAAATATTTGATATTTAATATTGATATTAAATATATGCACTTAGAACTCATCCCTTGCAATGGACTGCACTTTATCAGCAGCTTTTCAGCTGAAAACCACTCATTAGATACACAGATGCTTTTGATATTTGAATATAGACATTAAAACAGTATCTCTACCATCAGACTCCACTTAAAGTCTCTGATCACCTCCACCATTTACATGACCACTTCTAAGACACTGTTGAGGTGACTGTTCCCCCACATTTACACGTTACAGCCTTGGCTGCACAATATCCTTTATCACAACTATTTCTAATATTATCTCAAGAACTTGACTGCAAAGTACTATTTTCAAATGTAAATTAAGGAGATATATTTAAGAGTCTAATCAAAGTCTGCTCCTTACCCTTCAGAACCTCAGGAGGAACTCCTAAGAAGGAATTATGACTTTTGCTTAACTGAAATTTCTGTAATTAATTTTCCAGATTAGCTGTGCTTACCTGGAACTTTTAATGGGACAGAAAGGTCGATCTGCACCACAGGAATATGTTCCACCCCTGGAGTGTCTTGGTATCGCTGGGAAAACAGAGACTTGTTACATTCTGAGCACTGCAAGTACAAATCTCAGTAAACAGACATTACAAAACATCAAGCACTTCAATCCCTTAAGTGAACATTTTAAAGGATAGGGATGGAACAGCTTGTTACTAATCCTGTGTGGCAGCAGAGTGTGTTTTAAAGCCAGCTGATAATTATTACAAAAGACCCTTCTCTTGCTACAGTTTTTTAACCCCACTACTGCCTTGAAGGTTTGCTGCAACTCCCTGAAGAATTCTTGGTTTGTGTTTTATTACTAATTAACTGCCACTTCAGAAGATCAACTGGGAGATTTGAGTTGAGGCAAAGGGGGCAGCCCTTGAACATCCAGGGAATGGAGCAGGTTCCTTCCCTGGAGAAGGTGTTAAGAGACCACAACAACTTTCTGATGCACAGAACACGTTCGAGGTTCACCTCTGGGTGAGGTGCCTGGTGATGTGAACTCTGGATCACCCAGAGGGACAAACTGCACAGACACTTCCAGAGCACTGGCTGCTCTTGGGATATCAGGTCACTCCTGAGACTCTCCACACAAACAGGACCTGTAAAACTAGTTGTAGGCAGCCACTGCAGTGCACACACCATAAAGGGGGCACTATCCCAGACGAAGCTGCAGCTCTGACGTTCAGGGAACCTTCACACAGGGACATGAGAGGCCAGGGAGATACTGCAATTCAGACTCACCTTCTGTGGGGAAGGAGAGCTTTTAATATAAAATGGGTTGTTTGCCTGTTCTTGTTTCCGGGCTTCCCGACGCTAAAAACGAGAGAGGATTTGCAGTTAAAATGTCTGTTTGTATGCAAAGAGAGAAAAGGCATCAAAGTGCAAGACATAATCTCCCTGAATTTCTGGAACAATATACATAATTACCTGTGAAAAGAGCAGAGCAGCTTGTGTATGATAAAGCAGTTCTGAGTTACAAGACATACCAGGATAGAACTACAGATACCATTACTAATTCCCAGCCCTGGAAGTGTCCATGGCCAGGACAGACAGGGATTGGAGCAAAGTGGGATAGTGGAAGGTGTCCCTGCCCGTGGCAGGGGGTGGAACTAAATGATATTTAAGGTCCCTTCCAACCCAAACCATTCCATGATTCTATGACTCTATAACTAATATTCCTTAGAACACCCTTCTTTGTTTTTAGTTACAGACTAGAGGTGGTAACTTCCCGAAGACCACATTTTGATGGCAATTCAAATGTTTGCTTTCCTACCCATAAAGACAGTAGGAAATGAAGATTCTTAACAAGTTCTCTCTGTGACACCAGAAAGGTCAGAGGCAGGAAAGGTGGGATCCCTGCTGAGAACAGACTTGTCACAGTAATTCACAGAAGCTGCTGAGGTCCACAAGCATCAGTTCAGATCAAACCATCAGCTTCCCTGAGCTGCACAGAGCACAACAACTCCCTGGCTACCTGGAGACTCCCCAACAGCTCCAACTGCTTCAGCAGCACTTACCTTACTACTGAACTATGTAAGGAAAAGCATTTTAACATTCACTCACTCTGGCCAGTTCCTCTTCGTCTATCTCTGGCTGTCTGTGTCTGGAATGCCTTTGTTCCTCTTCATGAAAGATTGTTTTGGGCTTTTCATCCTCAGACTCGCTGTCTGAGGGAGGTTCATTGATCCAGGCATCGAGGTCCAGGCTGGGGAGAATTGCAGTGAACAAACAGCTTGACTCAGTACCCCTGAGTACTTCAGTGTCTCATCACACACTTTGCTTTATCATTTAAGAGTTTAAAAGTTTAAATAAGGCTTTAGGAGAGAGAAGGAACCTTACCCCTCTGGAACAGGTACTTTCTTCTGCGCTTTAGGAGCCACAGGGTTCAGCTCACCAGCAAACAGGGCTATCACCTCCTCAGCTACAGGAACTTCTTTTGCTTGTAGCTTCTGAATGTATTTTATCAGCTGCAAGATGCAAGAAGCCTAAAAACAAATGCAGAAGTAATTTCAGGAGTAATATTAACCAACTGAACCAAACAAATCAACTGCAGTGGAAGTCAGCAGAAGGTAAGTGTTCTACTCCATGAAGGGAATTAAGAGAAGCAGTATAAACTGTGGGGTTGGAGCAAATGTAAAAATTCCACATTAACCCTCCCTTCTAGCTGGGTCCTTTTTGTGTCCTTATGTGCCTGAATAATTTTAAAATTAAATTGTTCTGAGTGAAGTCCTTGCAGCCTTCAGAGATGGCATCAAACTGCAATGAGATGTGGGCTTTGTCCTTGATAACAGCTTAGAGCAAATGAGCACAGCCACAGAAAACCACAACATGCTCCAAGACAAATAAGAGCCTTTCCATGATAAATCCCAAAGCAATTTTGTTGTCTCACCCTCTCCTGCACCTCCAGGTCTGCACTCTGGACAAACTGTGGCAGGCGCTCGATCATCAGCTGGGTGATTTCCTGAGCTGCTTCCTTGTCCCCAGCCTGCTCCTTCTGCTGCAGGATGGATGCATAGAGCTTCACCATGTTCTGCACATACACTGCCTGGATGTGGCCGGGCAGAGTTGTCACTTTGGGCCTCAGCATTGCTTCCAAGGTCTGGTTGGCTTCCTCGAGGTGTCTGTAAGCAGAGAGTGCCCCAGAAATAAACCCCAGCAGGCAGCGCTCAGCTCGGGAAGGTCATGTATTGCTCATCCAGGAGAACAGATCACAGCACTTGTTTGAACAAATCTCATGCTCCTACTCAGAATTGTCTCCTCACAGCTAAATGGAACATGCACAAAAATGTTACTGGACTATTACAAACTGAAAGATAAAATTCTTTCAAAATAAAAATGCGATCAAACTGAAAAAGGAGACTATGTTCTCTTACTTCTTAATCAACAGTTTTCTGTCCACAACTTTTTTAATTAAAGGTCTGATCTGGACCAGTGTTCCTTAAATATCACATCTACTGTGTGAATTTAAACTGGAACCACTGTTCAGAATGACAATTAAAAGAAGAAACACCAAACCAGGAGACTATAGTATACAGTTAGTTCCATTTACCAAACTGAAAGCTGGGTAAGCAGGAGTATCTACACACACAACCAAAACAAAACATCTACAAAAGCTAAAAGACTATGTTGGTACAAGAATATTGCAAACTGTGCTACTGTGGGTACTGAGAAACTCTGAGCAAAAAGGAAGACAATTTCTAATTCCAGGAAGACTGGATTCTGCAAAAACCTTTCAAAGGCAAAACAGGGAACTGAGGAAGAACTAATTCAAACATGGTGATTGGATATGTGCCCTAAGATACAAATGATTAAGGAGTTCTTTCAATGTCTTCTTAAGATCTAGCAGCTTCTACCCACAACACTATAAAACTATTAGAGAGTGTTCAGTGAGGGCTAAGAAAATGGGGAAGGGTCTGAGGAGCAGCTGAGGGCACTCGGCTGGTTCAGCTGGAGCAGAGGAGACTGAGGGGAGACTCCTCGGGGGCTGCAGCTCCTGCCCAGGGGAGGCGGAGGGGCAGGGACTGAGCTCTGCTCTGGGACCAGGGACAGGAGCCAGGGAAGGGCTGGAGCTGTGCCAGGGGGGTTGGGATGGATCTCAGGGAAAGGTTCTTCCCCCACAGGGTGCTGGGGCACTGCCCAGGCTCCCCAGGGCAGTGGGCACGGCCCCAAGGCTGCCAGAGCTCCAGGAGCGTTTGGACAATGCTGTGAGGGACAGGGTGGGATTGTTGGGGTGTCTGTGCAGGGCCAGGAGTTGGACTGATGATTCCTGAGACCCTTCCAACTCGGGATATTCTGTGATTCATTACTATGGCTTCCTGCATGGGTAGGACTACGGAGAAGAAAAATGACCAGACACTCAAAATGCCTGGGCTAGAAAGAGCCGAGGAATCCATGGGGGGAGGGAGCAGGAAAGCAGCATCGTTTTGATAGCATTAAGGTGCAAAGCCTGACCCATCCTGCTCTCCAAACCACATGTCAGTGCCCAAAATCCCAGCACTCACTCGGAGAACTCCCCGCAGATCCAGGCGGCCGCGTAGAGCACCTCGCAGATGCCGTTGCGCTGGGTGTTGCTGGCCAGCAGGTGGGCGTTGTCCAGCAGCGTGGCCATCTGGGACACCGCGAACTTCCGGATGGCCTTCACCCTGATGGCCACGTCCAGCATCTGCGCCGCGATGAGGTGCCCGTGCCTCGTGCCCTCCAGGCGGGTCAGCTCCACCAGGATGCTGATGTACCTGCGGGCAGGGCACAGGGGATCAGTGGACAGGCCCACGTCACCCACGTGAGGAGCCACAGCCGGCAGGGGGGAGCACTGACCATTCGAAGTTGGTGATGTACTGGTAGTTGGACTGGCTGCAGATGTCGATGATCTTGGTCAGCAGCTCATCCCGGTACGTCGTCCCTTCGGCTTTGTCCACGTGGATCATCAGCTTCTTCACGATCTCCATCAAGTTCTTCTTCGATACCTGGGAAAGAGTTGAAGGGTTGAACCACAGCTGAGCCCTTTGCCACACTGCCAAGTCCTTCTAACTCCAGCAAAGCAGCTGTTGGCTCTCGGCTGGGCCCATGTCATCTGTTAACAAGACATCAGAACCACCTCTCTAGGTCCAAGCTTTGGTCACAATCCAAAAAGGAACCTGTTTGTGTCTTTATGTAATATCGTTATTAAAGCAATTATAACAATCATTATATGTAATGTTGTTATTAAAGCAGAGCCAGCCCAAGTGCCCAAGGCTGTGCTGTGGGAGAGCTGAGGATCAAATTACTCACAGCAACACAGAAACCCAGCAGGAAATTCATCTTCTACTGCAAGATGAGCAAATTCAAGAGTTTAAAACGCTTTTGCTTCTAAAGGAAACAAATTTAAGAGCCATTGACATTGAGTGGAATTCTAGCATTTCAAAATGGGTGATTTCCAAAGTGAGAAACTCCTTCCAGTCTGAACCAAAGTTTTCAAAGCCCTCTCATGCTGTGCCAGGTGTTTTACTTGTCATAAGTGCCAGAAAAGACAAGGGAGTTGTTATCACAAGTCAAGGGAGGCAGAGGGCAGAGAAAGTTGCATGTTTTTCTTAAATATCCCTTTCCTAGAGAGACCTAGGGGCTGGAGAGGAAATAAATGTAGGAACATACCATGCCATAGAGGAGATCTAAAGCTCTGAGCCTGATGGACTCATCTTTGTCATCCAAACACTGCAGAATGAGATCCTTGTGGGACTGAACCGACTTGGGGTGTGTTTTCAGGATTTTGGACATTGCCAACAGTCCCAGGTACTTCACTGTGAAAGACCAAATAAAACTTCTTTCCAAATATAGAAACACTGGTTTGTGCTGAGCATGAAATTTTAAAGCTGGTTTCAGTAGAAGCACTTGGTATTCAGACACTTGAATAAAAATCCATGATGAAGAAAAGCATTTTTGAGAATTCTGCATCACAGATTATAGCCTTTAATTTCATAATTCCATATACAGACATGTAATTATAGATACAATCTTCATCATGGGCTTCTTATACACCTCAAGTTTTATCACTGATATTAAAACATGTATTTTATATATAGAAACTATGGGTTTGAGAACAGGCATCCTGGGGTGAATACAGCTTAAAAAGCACTAAAGATTGGTGTGTAACAGTCCTGTTCTCAACGACAAAAAATCAGACGGCAGCAAAAAGAGTTGCACAAAGGAAAAATTTCCCAGTAAGTCAACACTCGCCCATTCTACTATTATGCTCCCACTGCTGAGTACCCCTCACTGCTTTCCAAGCAGCAAGTCTATAAAAAAGGAAATCCCAGAGCGTGGAAAGAATTGTTTTAGATTTACAAGACCACAAAGAGCAGTAATTATTGCTCTCGTTTGTTTTAAAAAAATGAAGTGCTCACCATCAGAAATTATTTCCACATGAAACCCCCCAGCAATTGTTTGGAGCACACCAGGCCCTACAACCCTGAGTGAGGTGTTTGCAGAGACAGCCACAGGGCTTGGGAGCCACGAGCTTCATGAAGACAAGCACCATACTTACAGTTCTGGTCAGAGTCTTCTATCAATATCCTCAACTTCTGAACACACAGCTGGAAAAAAAAGACCACGTGATGTTTATTACATTATTGATTAAAATAACTCTTCCCAAAGTTTACTCATTACACAAAGAAGTGCATTGAGTACCAAGGATCTCTAGGTTCGAGGGTTTTGTTGCATCACCACATTTCCAATCAGAAGGAACCTGACAGCAGGAGCTGACTAAAGAGTTGGGACAACTCTACATGAGGAGAATCTGCATTTTAGAGCCAAATAAATAAGAGAATTTATACAGGAAATGCTTCAGTGTGCGGGATTGCACCTGAGTGAGAGCACTTCAGGGAGCTCCTGCTTTAACACAACCCTCTTTCCCCGGGGCACTGGGCTCACAGGGCAGACAGAACAACCCCCCCAGCCCAGGGTGGTACCTGGATGCTGGCACTGTGGTTGGGCATCCCCGAGGACAGAGAGATCAGCACTGAAACACAGAACACAAACCCCAGTCAGCACTGCTGGGCTCCAGGGCCTGCAACAACACACCACCTGAGGGGCCACACCCAGCTCAGCTCACAGGCAAAGGCTTATTTATCTGTATGTAATATCTAGACGTATATTTATGTATAATATTTATACAGTTTATTTTGTTGCTTGTCTGTTTGCTTGGACCTTTTGGGGTCTGGGGGAAGGAGAGAAGGTTGTGACACAAGTTATAGTTTCGTATACTTTAACAATAATAAGAGGGTAGGAAAAAAAAGTGTCAAAAAACCCCTGTAAATATGTCAGCAGCTACTGCACAGCTGAGTTTTTAAGTGTGGATCTTCCCCATGCAATGAGATGCAGCAATGGATCATGGAGTTCAATGTGATTGGACTGGAGCTTTAATTAAGCCACTGAGAGACTCATGGCACAAATCAGGTCCCACTGATGACTATGTGAGACATTTTAAAGCCCTGGCAGCCCCACAGCAGAAAAGGTGGGGTTACCCTGTTAACTGCTGCTGTCACAGTGTGGCCAAGCCAACCCCAGCTCTGCTGAGCACATCAGTTTGCTGGCTGGGATCCCCCAGGGCTGCACTGCAGGGACAGGGGGGCTGCAGGGACACTGACCCCCAGGGACGGGGGGGGCTGCAGGGACACTGACCCTGCAGGGACACTGACCCTGCAGGGACACTAGGATTTCCAGAGCTGGCAGGTGCTGCTCTGGTGCTTCCCAGCTTATTTGCTGACTGTGATCCTGACCTCCGAGTCCCTGAGGTGTCCTGGGTGGTGAATTCCCCCAGGATCACCCCCTGTGTCTCACTGCAGTCCCACTCTCAACCATAATGGAATTACCCTCTGTGTTATTGCCCCTGCCATCATCCCATTTCCCTGAAGGAATGAAGGGATGCACAGTGAGGGACAGCTCACCTGCCCTCTCTGAGCTGAGTCAGCATCATTATCCACAGCACCCCCAGCAGACAGGCTGTGGCCGAACTGGGGGTGTCAGGAACCCTCTACTCCACACTCTGACAGGAGAAGTGCCAAGTCTGAGCTGGAATATTGGGTTATCCTTCTTGCCTCTGGTTCTTCCTCCATCCCAGTTACGAAGCTCACATCCCTTCCCTAGAAACCAAAACTGTAGATCTGTACTCCCAATTACCTCCTCTAAGACACCAAGTTTTTAAACTGTGAAGCTGCAAAATTAAAAAAACCCAACTCTGATCCATCATCACATAAGACAACTCCAACAGAGACACCAGCCTTGTTTTACTGCTACTGCTGCTGGTATATTTTGTAGTTGTAGCAACATTTAGGAGCTTGCACACAAATAATCTTGTTGTCTGTGCTTGGTTCCAGTCTTCAGCAAACACAGCTCCACTGCAGTGACTGTGCCTCACTGACAAAGGATTTCAGCCCCACAGGGACACAAAGTTTGCCAGGACACTTATTCCAGTTATAAAATACATGAAGTTAAACAGAATAAGGTTTACAGAGGGTGTTAATCGATGACAAAGTTCATCACAGGTTTTTTTGAGGCTACAAGTTTCAGTTCTCACCTGCTATTACTGTGTTCACACATTCATACAAGAGAGACATGGCTGAGGTGCTGAAACAGAAATCAAGTATATTAAATAAGGAATAAACTGGCACATTTGGAAGAGTCATCAGCAGTATCTTAGAGCAAGTTAACACCTTGAGCTTCACAAGAAACTGCCAGTATCCTGTTCCATATCCCTTCAAATAGATGAAATGATTCCCACTTAAAAACTGCTGGGGGAGGAATTTTTAAACTGAATGTTTAAAAAACCAAAATTCTTCCTGGAGAAGCAGCAAGTAAGAGCTGTGACAAGAAATGAGGAAGGAAGCATTACTCAAACTTCAGCACCAGCTACAGAGTACTGAAGCAATCTTGTTCAAAAATCCAATTAAATCCTCTGCCCCAGGTCAAAAATCCACGATAAGGCAGCTGGAGAAGCTCAAGTCTCTCTCCAAGGACTGAGTCATGTCCCAGCAGCAGAGCCCTGGCTGTGCAGGTACACACTGCTCACCCCTGCAAGTCAGCAACCCATTCCCAAAGTCTGATTTCCCCAAAACTCAAATTCAAGATGACTTTTGGCAGTTGCACACGCAGCCAGTGCAGTTCTGAGCATTGCAAAGGTCCTTACAAACCCTGAGAGGGAAACAGGGAGCCTCCCGAGCACCAAGGGGGCAGAATCCAGGAGCAAGGTGGGCAAAGGGAACGAGTAAACAGCTCTGGAGGCAGGACAGTGATGCCATGAAGTCCCCTCTGCTCCCTGGGCACTGGGGGGGACGTGGCAGGGTGCTGCTTTGACTCAGGAAGTGCTGTGAGACCCCAAATGACTGAATGGAGACCAAACCAAACAGGACTCAGTCCTTGCAGCTAAAAAATGAATGTCTAACTGGGGAGCTGGGGAGAGGAAGCAGAGACAAGATTGAAGACACTGTCCATTTTCCTAGTTTTTCTGAGGAATTTAATCTATTTTTGACTGCTGCCAAACTCCTCTGTAGGTATTTGGAATCCAAGAAGGGTGGGCAGGAATTGTCTGGCTAGAGCTGCTCTCACAGCTACACAGATATCTGTTCAAAACCTGCTCATTCCCATCCATCCTTTTGCTCTGTCATGTGAAGAGAAACAAAGCTTTTCATTCAACAACTCAGGCATGAGATGACACTTCCTTTCATAACTGGGAGAATACATGTATTCCCTCCAAGGCATCCACTCCCTGATTTCAGTTCAGAATTAAGAGCCAGAACAACACCCCAAACCAGCTCTAACAAGGGACAAGGCAAGGAAATATCTTTGATTTCATTTAATCTATATTTAGGACTTATATTGTAAGAACTCTTCCAAAACACATCTGAGCTGCCAAAGGCTTCAGAAAGGACTTAACATATTCCTTGTCAGGCTGCTTTGGTGGGTAAGGCACTTCCAAAAAGGTCAGGAACCAAATGTGTGAGGTGAACAGGAGAGGCAAATAAACAGCTGAGCCTTTTTTAAGCCAGTGTTTTTCTTCATCCTCCATAGTCATCTCTGGGTTAAAATGCAGTGAAAGGAAAGTAAATTGCTCCATTTTTCACACGTGCTTTGGGGGAATTCATGCTGACAGTCAGACACCCAGACTTTCCTTTGAGGTCTTTCACCTCGCTCAGGTTTTTCAGTCCTGATGTGAGATGAGCTTTGGATATTTGAAGTCAATATACTGAAATCCAGAAAAAGTTGAGAGATGCATCCCCAGCCCAGGTGCTGACCCACCCACCAGGCACTTTCCCAGTCCTAATGAACAAAGCAGGATCTGTCCCACAAACCTGTGGATGAGGTTGGTCAGGGGCTCAATCAGCTTCTTGCCCAGCCTTGGTTCTAATGGAGTAAGAGCACCAAACTATTCAAAGAGAAGTGTAGACAAGAAAGGGACTTAATAACTGCTTTTAAACAGCATCCAAATGTTATGTAAATTGCTGGATGCAATTGCAGCTCACTGTATTTAAACCAAGCTCTATCAACATAGTTTTTCCCTTTGGTTAGATTCACGAACATCAGAAAATATTCCTGGTTTCTTTTTATTCAGAGTTGCTGGTAACCACACCTCCCACCAAGAAAGCCATTTTCACACCCAAGGTGATTTAATGAGAACTCCAATCCTAAAAAGAAAAAGCAGACTACTTGCCAGTTTTATAATCTTAATGAGAACCCAATTATTGGTTGATGAAGTCATCAACTTGAAAAAGAGTGGAGCGAGGGACAGGTAGTTTTTGGGATTGCGTCGAGCCAGCTCACAAATCACATTTACTGCAGCAGACTGCACACCTGGGAAAACAGGGAAAAGCAGGAATCTCAGCAGGGCCTTAACTGTAATGGAAATTTGTGGTGCAGAACCCCCAGAGCAGAAGCAGCTGAAGGTTCAGACCTGTGTGTCTGATGCTTTGGCCTCATTCCCAGCTGAGGCACTGAAGTAAAGACAAGAATGCACAAGCAAACTGGGAAAGGATTTTATTTAATTCTGGCTATTTTCTAATGTATCAGAAAGCTGGGTCTGCTTTGGGTCCAGTGTGAGGAAGAGCAGGACACTGCCACATCCCTCCCCTCGGCTGTGGATAGCTGGTTGTGGGACACAAACAGCACCATCAATAATCCAGAAAGCTTCCAAATACTGCTGCTTCTTCAAAATGTATTATTTAGACATGTTTAAATACAACACAATAATAATGATTCCTTAAACAACAATCTGACTGGACAAGTTCATTCCCTTCTCATTGCTTATCTTTTAAATGGACTGTTCTCAGATTGGAATGTTTTAGTCTGGACAGGCTGGGTGTCCCAGCAGAGAGCAGAACTTTTCTCCAACAAAGACTATCAGGGATTTTTTATCTCTGTTTGCAGGTGAGGGATGTGTGTGTTTTGCTTTCTTTAAAAATACTGTCCCTGGAAGGTGCATTTTCCATGCCCACAATAAATTAGTCCAATATGTGCAATTAAATTTCTCCCTCTAAATGCAGACACAAATCAAGTGGAGATCCCAGAAATACATCACACACGGAATTCCTAAAACAAGTGGGGATCCCAGGGCTGCATCACACACAGAGTTCCTGGAACATGTGTTTTGGTGCACTGAGGGAACACCAGCACCTCCTGAAGACTGAATAAAACTGTGAATATGATATAGGGCAACTGCAAGTTTCCTGTGCTGCTGCTGGATTGCAAAGACATTTCTGAGGGGCCCAAACAGCAGTGTGGACTCAAAGTTTAAACTAAAAATAAATTTAAAATGCACTAACTGATGTAAAATTATTTTAAGTATGTCCATTGCAAGCCAGTAGCTGCAGCTTTGTAAAAGAGCACAGGAAACAACAACAAAACCCTAAACCCTGAGATCAACTGAAGTATTAAGTCAAGTTTAGTAAGCAACAAAACAGGAACCATTAAGCTGCTTTGTCCCATTAAGGTTTAATCCACTGATACAATTTGAGTAGCTCTGGGTTTGAAGAACTGGGCATTTAAAGGATGGGCTCATCTACCCCCAGCCAGATGAACCAGTGCCCAAAAGATGATCACTGCATCTCTCACGTACCCTCCTCTCCACAAGCTCCACAAGCACACGTGTGGGAGCAGAAGGAATCCCCTAATTCCACTCACCGGGATCCGGATCTTCGAGTTTCTCTTTAAGGCGAGGAAATGCGGGACGGAGGGACTCGGGGTACTTGAGAAACACCTTGTACATGATCAGCACTGCCTTCTTCCTGATGTAAGGCTTGGTGTGAGACATCTGGCAAGGAAACAACGCAGGCAGGCTCTGAGAAACTCTGTGGCTCCAGAGCTCTTGCAGGTCCTTACGCTCACATCACCCTGGGGAACTCTGTGACTCCAAAGTTCTTGCTGGGATGCTCGACTGCTCTTTGAAAACTCAGAGCCAAATACTGTTGTTCAGCACCAAAACTAACAGATATTTCAAGTTGATCCTCTTGAACTAAGTCTGTAAATGCTCCCCAAAATCCCCACAAGAAAAGCAACACTTTTCACCCGTATCAGTTCTAAATTTAACAGATATTTACCAAATTTGAACAATTTCATATTCTTTTATTACAAGGAAAAGTCATTTCAATCTTATCCACTCACCAGAGTCATGATGTCATTTGCCAAGTCCCTGGCAAGATCTGGAGTAACAAAACAGGACAAGCCAGTCAGTGCAACTCCAGTATCATACTGGTTAGGGCTACTCAGATCCTAAAAAAGGAAAAACAGGCTCAAAAATTTAAGATCACACAGGACGCTGAGAAACAATTTTCTCAGACCACTTTCAGTCACTCAACACAAATGAGGCAGAGCTTCTGCTTCACAGGATTATTCATATCAACCCCTAACACCTGCTAAAACACAGTCAGCCTGGGGTTTAATAATGGGCACGAGGAACCATAATTAAACAAGAGATGGATGATTGCAACATAAAAGCAATTAGAGAGATGGCACCTTGGTGGGATTTTAGGAATGGAAGTAATTTTTAAACACTCATGACATGATCACCAACATGGTTAAAGTCCTAAAAAATTGGTATTAACCACTAACCCTGCTAAGACAAAGCCCAACTGTCACCAACTTGGCTGGGAACAGGCACTGTTGGTGAGTGCTCACCAGCTTAATCTGTTAGAGAAATGAGATTATTTCCCTTCCAAGCTGCTGGTAGCACCCACAACTTCCAGCCCACAAAGACATGGTACAAGTCAGGGTGTGGAACAAGTTTCCTTGGACCTATTTGTAGTCAGCATCCTACTCAGTCCTCCATAATCCTTCAGGTCTTTCTAAGCTTCAAACACTGAACGTTAATATTTCTCTCTGGGTATGTTCAGCACAGATCACAACCCCAGATCTCTGAGCACAGAGCATCCCGGGATCACTCCTGCACTGCAGCTATTAGGGAACAGGTACCTGGGGGGAACTGCCCAGAGCATTCCCATGTGGACTGCCAGAATTAACTGCCCAGATCCACGTGGACACAGAGGCAGCTCCAGGAGAGCTAAACATAGTCAGGCCTTTGGGGTTCTGTGCCATTTGCATCTCATTTAAAAACCTGCTGCAGGTGCTGGGGAATTAGATTCTACTTTAAGAATAATGAAATCTGCTGCTAAAGGAGCAAGAAACTGCAATTCATCCTGACTTTAATGTATTTTGAGAACTGATAAAGCCTTAAAATATAAAGTTGGGGGATCAATGAAACATGAAAAGGCATAAAAAAAAATACTTTTAAGAAAAAACTCAAGCACAAAGTGGAAGAAGTAGCCAAGCAAGTGACAAATTCAGTAAAGTCAAGTCTCCATAACCAAGAAAATGGAGGGACATTCATATGCAGAGCAGAATAGTTTAAGAGATAAAGGCAAAAGCACTAGTTCTTCAGGGAAGATACTGGATAACATCCCACCGATCTTTTTTAAGCAAGTAAAAGACATTTTGGCTCCCTAGATGGTAAAAATCTAGGCACAGCTTGTACTGGATCAGTCAAGTTTTAAAGCAGTGATATTTAAAAAAAAAAAATGGAACTTAAGAGCTTTAAAAACAATTGTGATCTGAGGAGTGGGAAAATTATGCTGTAAGCCAGTAAGTCTGAAAAAATCAGGTGATAAAGCTCTGTGAAAATGAATACAACACTTGGGTACACGAATACAGAACTTTACATACATTCTGCACCATTTTTACCCCCAACTTTACCAAAGAAGCCAAAGTCTGATCTGTTATACCAGGAGAAAGCAGCTCTCACAAGTAGAAATTTTGTGGAGCTGGTGAGTGCTCCTTTTCCTTCAGGAATGGGGACATTTTTCCTACCCATTACATTCTCCCAAGGGCTGCCTGAGAGATCAGTGAACGTAACAAAGTTCTTGCTGTCACCACTGTCTGTGCTGAACAGGCACAGAGATGGAATGAGACAGCACCAGGGAGGCCTGGGGGGCTCCTGAGGGTTTCAGTACTCCCTCAGCCTGTGCAATGAGAGCAGACTGGAAATCAAGAACTCTACTTAAACACCTCTACGTTCCTGAAAGAGAAATACTTGTACAGATGCAAAAATACAAGCGGGGAGAGAGTGTAACAAAACAAAATGAACTGAAGCAAAACATTTACCTTTCGGATCTGATTAGTTGTCAACATGATGACATCAGTCCCCTCATGAAAGCACTGGGAGGCAGCCAGGTAACCAATGCGCTGGGCAAGGGCAGGAAGGGAAACACAGCCTTATTTTAGAGTCAGTTTGCACAATGTGTAGGCAAAAAACAACTGGCAGCTTTATAAGCAATGTTAAAAATATGAACCAATAGGTTTGTGTAACAGAAAAGGCATGACAGGGTTTTCTAGGAAAGGATAATCTCAGACAAGTAACATCTCTAGTGATAATACAGCTGTTTGAGGGACAACAAAACCGCCTTCACCTCCTCTACTTCTCTACAACACACAGGTTCAATGACCACGAAGATGTAGAAATAAGGTAGGACTGTCTACCACATTTACTTTGTGTTGACTCCTGACTTTCAGGGACTTAAGCCCAATTTGGAAATTATTCCTTAGGAAGCAACATTCCACCCTGTTTGGTGAAAAAGCATGAAACAAATCTTTCAAGAAAAATTACAAAGCTATTACAAAATAAAACATATCTGCTACAGGAACCTCAGGTGGTGTTCACACAAAAATACCCTGGTTTTTTCCACTAAAAGAATCTGAGAGCTGTTGTCAAACACCTGGCAGAAGCAGCCTGGAGCAGCAGCCCAAGGATTCCCCAGTGACTAGAAGGACACCCAGTCAAGAAGCAGCCTGGCCCTCCCTGACACTGCAGGGACAGAGAACTCACCTTGAATGTAAACTTGGATGCACTCATGACTTCAATGATGTTGAAAGCAGCCCAGCTGATGTCATAGCCCAGCATCTGTAACTGTGAGCAGAGAAACCAAGAGAACAAACTTCTGAAACCAGGGACTTGGAAACAGGTCAAGATACCTCTCAAAACTGGAGATGTAACAAGAGGCTGAAAATAATATTACATGACATCTCCAGCTTATGAGTATTATTACATTCTACAGCATTCACAGGAAATGAAAGACGTCTCAAAGTTCCACCAGAAACAAGTTTTAAACAGTGTGCATTAATTTCAGACAACAGAGGTTGTGGTTGCTCCATCCCTGGAAGTGTCCAAGGCCAGGTTGGATGGGGATTGGAGGAACCCGGTCTGGTGGGAGGTGTCCCTGCCCATGGCAGGGGGTGGCACTGGATGGGCTTTGAGGTCCCTTCCAACCCAAACCAGTCTGGGATTCTATGATATACAGTTATACAAGCATTGGTGTGAAGGGTTTGCTTTCTGGATTTTTTTTTTTAAATAAAAATCAGAACATAACTCTTTACCATCATTTTTGTCTTCTCCATATCAAAGGACCGAGCAAGGAGAAACAAAACCAGTTTCAAGTGCTCATGGCACCATGTGATAAGAAACAACCCAGTCTAAAACAACCTTTTTTTAGAATTGTTTTAATTTTAAATCAGGTTTGCTCCTTGATCCATCACAGTAAAATCCAATTGTACCAAACAGAACAGGAACATGCAGTCTCTGACGTCAGAGCTGTGGACTGAGCCCAGCACCCCGACAGCCTGAGGAGAGCAGGCCCTGGCACCCCAGACTGGCTGCAGGGCAGCACAACCCCAGCT